>NC_092091.1:53825903-54098390 GCF_045679555.1 Salvelinus alpinus
CATTGATCTGCCAGAGGGAGTGTTTACTTCTAGGAACGGCTGTCATTCAATACGAGCATGAAGACAAAACACCTGGACCCGTATCCACAAAGCATCTCAGAAATGGTCCTCGGAAACCTGTTTTTAAGACAAAAAAACTCCCAGCTCCGAGTAGGTTTTTGGATGATGTTAAACACTGCCAGACAAACTGAGCCAGGAGGTAAATCAACTTATACAGTCTCAACTGGTAATCATAACAGTTTGATGTACTATAAACGAAAAAATGGTGATGACGCTCATTGGCATTGTTGCAAAAGACGGGGAATAACCAATCGCGATGAGGCATCGCCAGTTTTTAACTGTATAGGACACTTCAGACAACCATGGTGAATGTGACTACATTAAATGTTTTATATAATTTCTGACACAATCCCTTTGCCTACTCTTAATTATTACCTGATATGTTGGCATGCATAGCCTTTTATTTCAAACAATTCAGATATTTGTTAAAAGCTGAATTTTGACAATATTACCGTTATAACAACACACTCGATACTCCCCACAGTTGTCTAACAACTCTAAATCACTTTGGCACAGTAGGAATCCAGTAACATGTCGATAATGTTGTGTACAACGTTAGAACATTCGATCATTTTCATCGAACACAATCAAAGTTAACATAGGCCCTAAATGCTTTCAATTGCTCAACTTACAGGCATGCTCAATTTTTTTTACAATATGGTGTTGCACACCAAAGGGATATCTGTAGGTAATCAAATGTTATACAGTGAGGGAAAAAAGTATTTGATCCCCTGCTGATTTTGTACGTTTGCCCACTGACAAAGAAATGATCAGTCTATAATTTTAATGGTAGGTTTATTTGAACAGTGAGAGACAGAATATCAACAAAAAAATCCAGAAAAACGCATGTCAAAAATGTTATAAATTGATTTGCATTTTAATGAGGGAAATAAGTATTTGACCCCTTCTCAATCAAAAAGATTTCTGGCTCCCAGGTGTCTTTCATACAGGTAACGAACGGAGATTAGGAGCACACTCTTAAAGGGAGTGCTCCTAATCTCAGTTTCTTACCTATATAAAAGACACTTGTCCACAGAAGCAATCAATCAATCAGATTCCAAACTCTCCACCATGGCCAAGACCAAAGAGCTCTCCAAGGATGTCAGGGACAAGATTGTAGACCTACACAAGGCTGGAATGGGCTACAAGACCATCGCCAAGCAGCTTGGTGAGAAGGTGACAACAGTTTCTGTGATTATTCGCAAATGGAAGAAACACAAAAGAACTGTCAATCTCCCTCAGCCTGGGGCTCCATGCAAGATCTCACCTCGTGGAGTTGCAATGATCATGAGAACGGTGAGGAATCAGCCCAGAACTACACAGGAGGATCTTGTCAATGATCTCAAGGCAGCTGAGACCATAGTCATCAAGAAAACAATTGGTAACACACTATGCCGTGAAGGACTGAAATCCTGCAGCGCCCGCAAGGTCCCCCTGCTCAAGAAAGCACATATACAGTGGGGAGAACAAGTATTTGATACACTGCCGATTTTGCAGGTTTTCCTACTTACAAAGCATGTAGAGGTCTGTAATTTTTATCATAGGTACACTTCAACTGTGAGAGACGGAATCTAAAACAAAAATCCAGAAAATCACATTGTATGATTTTTAAGTAATTAATTAGCATTTTATTGCATGACATAAGTATTTGATACATCAGAAAAGCAGAACTTAATATTTGGTACAGAAACCTTTGTTTGCAATTACAGAGATCATACGTTTCCTGTAGTTCTTGACCAGGTTTGTACACACTGCAGCAGGGATTTTGGCCCACTCCTCCATACAGACCTTCTCCAGATCCTTCAGGTTTCGGGGCTGTCGCTGGGCAATACGGAATTTCAGCTCCCTCCAAAGATTTTCTATTGGATTCAGGTCTGGAGACTGGCTAGACCACTCCAGGACCTTGAGATGCTTCTTACGGAGCCACTCCTTAGTTGCCCTGGCTGTGTGTTTCGGGTCGTTGTCATGCTGGAAGACCCAGCCACGACCCATCTTCAATGCTCTTACTGAGGGAAGGAGGTTGTTGGCCAAGATCTCGCGATACATGGCCCCATCCATCCTCCCCTCAATACGGTGCAGTCGTCCTGTCCCCTTTGCAGAAAAGCAGCCCCAAAGAATGATGTTTCCACCTCCATGCTTCACGTTTGGGATGGGTTCTTGGGGTTGTACTCATCCTTCTTCTTCCTCCAAACACAGCGAGTGGAGTTTAGACCAAAAAGTTATATTTTTGTCTCATCAGACCACATGACCTTCTCCCATTCCTCCTCTGGATCATCCAGATGGTCATTGGCAAACTTCAGACGGGCCTGGACATGCGCTGGCTTGAGCAGGGGGACCTTGCGTGCGCTGCAGGATTTTAATCCATGACGGCGTAGTGTGTTACTAATGGTTTTCTTTGAGACTGTGGTCCCAGCTCTCTTCAGGTCATTGACCAGGTCCTGCCGTGTAGTTCTGGGCTGATCCCTCACCTTCCTCATGATCATTGATGCCCCACGAGGTGATATCTTGCATGGAGCCCCAGACCGAGGGTGATTGACCGTCATCTTGAACTTCTTCCATTTTCTAATAATTGCGCCAACAGTTGTTGCCTTCTCACCAAGCTGCTTGCCTATTGTCCTGTAGCCCATCCCAGCCTTGTGCAGGTCTACAATTTTATCCCTGATGTCCTTACACAGCTCTCTGGTCTTGGCCATTGTGGAGAGGTTGGAGTCTGTTTGATTGAGCGTGTGGACAGGTGTCTTTTATACAGGTAACGAGTTCAAACAGGTGCAGTTAATACAGGTAATGAGTGGAGAACAGGAGGGCTTCTTAAAGAAAAACTAACAGGTCTGTGAGAGCCGGAATTCTTACTGGTTGGTAGGTGATCAAATACTTATGTCATGCAATAAAATGCAAATTAATTACTTAAAAATCATACAATGTGATTTTCTGGATTTTTGTTTTAGATTCCGTCTCTCACAGTTGAAGTGTACCTATGATAAAAATTACAGACCTCTACATGCTTTGTAAGTAGGAAAACCTGCAAAATCGGCAGTGTATCAAATACTTGTTCTCCCCACTGTACATGCCCGTCTGAAGTTTGCCAATGAACATCTGAATGATTCAGAGGACAACTGGGTGAACGTGTTGTGGTCAGATGAGACCAAAATGGAGTTCTTTGGCATCAACCCAACTTGCCGTGTTTGGAGGAGGAGGAATGCTGCCTATGACCACAAGAAACCATCCCCACCGTCAAACATGGAGGTGGAAACATTATGCTTTGGGGGTGTTTTTCTGCTAAAGGGACAGGACAACTTCACCGCATCAAAGGGACGATGGACGGGGCCATGTACCGTCAAATCTTGGGTGAAAACCTCCTTCCCTCAGCCAGGGTATTGAAAATGGGTCGTGGATGGGTATTCCAGCATGACAATGACCCAAAACACACGGCCAAGGCAACAAAGGAGTGGCTCAAGAAGAAGCACATTAAGGTCCTGGAGTGGCCTAGCCAGTCTCCAGACCTTAATCCCATAGAAAATCTGTGGAGGGAGCTGAAGGTTCGAGTTGCCAAACGTCAGCCTCGAAACCTTAATGACTTGAAGAAGATCTGCAAAGAGGAGTGGGACAAAATCCCTCCTGAGATGTGTGCAAACCTGGTGGCCAACTACAAGAAACGTCTGACCTCTGTGATTGCCAACAAGGGTTTTGCCACCAAGTACTAAGTCATGTTTTGCAGAGGGGTCAAATACTTATTTCCCTCATTAAAATGCAAATCAATTCATAACATTTTTGACATGCGTTTTTCTGGATTTTTTTGTTGATATTCTGTCTCTCACTGTTCAAATAAACCTACCATTAAAATTATAGACTGATCATTTCTTTGTCAGTGGGCAAACGTACAAAATCAGCAGGGGATCAAATACTTTTTTCCCTCACTGTATATATATGTAGTATATAGTATATCACAAAAGTGAGTACACCCCTCACATTTTTGTAAATATTTGAGTATATCTTTTCATGTGACAACACTGAAGAAATGACACTTTGCTACAATGTAAAGTAGTGAGTGTACAGCTTGTATAACAGTGTACATTTGCTGTCCCCTCAAAATAACTCAACACACAGCCATTAATGTCTAAACCGCTGGCAACAAAAGTGAGTACACCCCTAAGTGAAAATGTCCAAATTGGGCCCAATTAGCCATTTTCCCTCCCCGGTGTCATGTGACTGGTTAGTGTTACAAGGTCTCAGGTGTGAATGGGGAGCAGGTGTGTTAAATTTGGTGTCATCGCTCTCACACTCTCTCATACTGACTGGTCACTGGAAGTTCAACATGGCACCTCATGGCAAAGAACTCTCTGAGGATCTGAAAAAAATAATTGTTGCTCTACATAAAGATGGCCTGGGCTATAAAAAGATTGCCAAGACCCTGAAACTGAGCTGCAGCACGGTGGCCAAGACCATACAGGGGTTTAACTGGACAGGTTCCACTCAGAACAGGCCTCGCCATGGTCGACCAAAGAAGTTGAGTGCATGTGCTCAGCGTCATATCCAGAGGTTGTCTTTGGGAAATAGACGTATGAGTGCTGCCAGCATTGCTGCAGAGGTTGAAGGGGTGGGGGGTCAGCCTGTCAGTGCTCAGACCATACGCCGTACACTGCATCAAATTGGTCTGCATGGCTATCGTCCCAGAAGGAAGCCTCTTCTAAAGATGATGCACAAGAAAGCCCGCAAACAGTTTGCTGAAGACAAGCAGACTAAGGACATGGATTACTGGAACCATGTCCTGTGGTCTGATGAGACCAAGATAAACTTATTTGGTTCAGATGGTGTCAAGCATGTGTGGCGGCAACCAGGTGAGGAGTACAAAGACAAGTGTGTCTTGCCTACAGTCAAGCATGGTGGTGGGAGTGTCATGGTCTGGGGCTGCATGAGTGCTGCTGGCACTGGGGAGCTACAGTTCATTGAGGGAACCATGAATGCCAACATGTACTGTGACATACTGAAGCAGAGCATGATCCCCTCCCTTCGGAGACTGGGCCGCAGGGCAGTATTCCAACATGATAACGACCCCAAACACACCTCCAAGACGACCACTGCCTTGCTAAAGAAGCTGAGGGTAAAGGTGATGGACTGGCCAAGCATGTCTCCAGACCTAAACCCTATTGAGCATCTGTGGGGCATCCTCAAATGGAAGGTGGAGGAGTGCAAGGTCTCTAACATCCACCAGCTCCGTGACGTCGTCATGGAGGAGTGGAAGAGGACTCCAGTGGCAACCTGTAAAGCTCTGGTGAACTCCATGCCCAAGAGTGTTAAGGCAGTGCTGGAAAATGATGGTGGCCACACAAAATATTGACACTTTGGGCCCAATTTGGACATTTTCACTTAGGGGTGTACTCACTTTTGTTGCCAGCGGATTAGACCTTAATGGCTGTGTGTTGAGTTATTTTGAGGGGACAGCAAATTTACACTGTTATACAAGCTGTACACTCACTACAAAGTGTCATTTCTTCAGTGTTGTCACATGAAAAGGTATACTCAAATATTTACAAAAATGTGAGGGGTGTACTCACTTTTGTGATATACTGTATGTATATGTGTGTGTGTGTTTTATTTTTTTGCCATTTTGGTTAATGATTTAGGCCTATCATATGAAATGGGCTTCATGTGAAATCAATGCCAAAAGTGCAAGAGATGGGGGGGCCTCCCGAGTGGCCCGGTGGTCTAAGGCACTGCATGGCAGTGCTAGCTGTGCCACATTAGGACAGCTCATGAGGTCTCCTAAATATCTCTGTTGACTAGGTGGGACTCTTATGACTAAAGAGGCTTCATACATCGTTTTGATTGTCACCCAGAAGAGTAGGAGTAAAATGTATCTTCTCACCTACTCTTAGGTGCTTTGTGGATACGGCCCCAGTGCCCTGTTTGAATACTCATAAAGGGCACCCTTTTCCCCTTTCTTTAAAGTAGCCTTATCACTAACTAATCATCTGTGACTGGATTGGTGTAAGGAAGCTTCCCGTTGTATTTGCTTTCACCTATTGAAATGTCAGATGGTCAGTTACTTCAAGGAAGGATGCATTTTGAGAGTATTTCGATACAGGCTCCTGGCCTATTAGGCAAGGATGAATTACATAAGTTTGTATCCATACAAGTCAAATTCTAGTCTTCTATCGATGTATAACATGGCGACGATAGAAGACTAGAGTTGGCTACATTACACACAGTGTGGAGACGAGGCTAAGACAGTGGCAGTACAGCCTTTTCTCTGATGAATAAAGAACAGGCCCATCCTGGAAGTGGCTGCTGCTGCAAAGCTTCAAAACTTGCCGGGAGGCATAACCCTTAGTGCTGGGGCAAAGCAGTGCAAATTGGAGTGATGAAGACAAGTGTTTTTTTTGTTGCTTCAGACTCTGCGAGGCATCGTCTCGCAACCTAAAGGAAAGAAAAGGGTGGGAAGGGGGGCAAGGAAATGAATTGTGAATGACAGAATTGGCAGAGTGGAAGAAAAGTCTTGCGTAGCAACTTTTTTTTGACAGTGATATTCCTCCATAGTTAGATTGGGGAGGACGCAGCTTGGGAT
The DNA here is from genome assembly GCF_045679555.1 of Salvelinus alpinus. Lineage (NCBI taxonomy): Eukaryota > Metazoa > Chordata > Actinopteri > Salmoniformes > Salmonidae > Salvelinus > Salvelinus alpinus. The sequence goes on from NC_092091.1 coordinate 53,832,526, forward strand.
GTTTTGAAGGCAACTTGTCAGGCTTCTTTTTCAAGTAAAGAAAAAACTAAACTTGCATGTACTGTAAGGCTGACTGTTCCTCAGTGGAATTGTGCTGAAACTTAGGCTATACCAACATAGTATAACTTGCTGAATAGTGCTGTGACTGGGTTGCAAATGAAATTCAGGCATCTGGCACATTTTATGCTGAAATGCGGATCAATGTGCATTGTGCCTGTCAAATAACCATTACATTACCCTGGACTGTGAGAGGGATAGTGAGAAGGTAGTGAATTGAATTTCAAACATACAGTAAATCTTATGCTGCACAGTAGTCTCCCACCATATTAGCTTTGTAGCTTGCAGTTTTCCTTGTACAGGACTATAGTTGTTTCGAGTGTTATTGCTTTCAAACAGGTAGACGTGAGCGCCTTGCTACATTTTATTGTGCAATGTATTTGACTGCTTTGAGCCTTACTTCTTATATTCAGATCACACACAGTTGGATTCAGAACTGCAAATGAGAACTATATTAAATCTCTGGTCTGTTCCCGAGCGAAGACAGGCAGCTACATAAATATGGTGGGTTAAACTACCCAGGCAACATTTTGATAGGTATTAGTCTGAAGAATGCTGAATTTATATCAGTTAATTACTGCTCCTGAGCAATCAGAAAGCAAATGCAGTTCAAGACGGGGCCTCACTGTACTGTATATCTACAAGGATTACTTCTCCTCCCCACAGTTGCTAAGTGCTGTTGGAGAACTGCCTGGATCTTAAATCATTTTGCTGCGTTTTTTTCGGATCAATAACTCCCAACTTTGGAGGGATGGAGCTTGGTGTCTATTGGATTGATGCTTCTTCCCAGGGCAGGCGAACCCTCTCAGTAAATACATCTGCATTCACGCAGCTCTCTGTTCAATCACAGAGCTTTGGCTCCAGCATTACAAGATAGCCTCGCTTGGAACACCCACAGGGAGTTATTGGCATATCCTGCAAAGGGAGAGTCTTACTGACTGCTCGAGAGCCTTCATCGGGCATTGCAAATTGGCAAGGGGTGTCGGTCTATTGGTGTCTAGATGTTTCATGTTAAAATGAGGATAATGTTTAAAGAGTGCCTTTTTTGTGTCCCCATCGACCTCATTAAGAGTAATTAAGTCGCCTCAGAAGTTGCAAACAAAACTAAAATTAATTAATTGTATGAGATTTTAAAACTCCCCTCCACTCTAGAAGGATTGCTTAGCGTTACACAGTAGCATCAATTGGGAGTTTTTTTTTTGGAAATCTTTGAAATTGTATAAGCTGCCAGTAGGTATCACAGCTCTATGCATGTGTAATACTTTGAACCTATCCTGTTGTACAAAATATTTATTCCTGACTTGATGTAACTACCCTATAAATACATATTCTGATGGTCGTTAGTATAACGTGGGACTGTTGAGTGTTTTCATTCCAAATCCTCTTCAGAAATTACACAATAGGGTTGTTTGCACAATATTGTCTGACCCAACACCCTCTAAATGTTGTCGACTGCATGCGTTGTCGTGATATAGGCCTGGCATTTTCTTGATATGTGTGGATGTTGAGGCCATAGTCTTTATATTGACCTACTGTACACAAGACTCTTTTTAGGACTATCGGATGCAGAAAATGTCATTTCCATGTGTATGTAGCCTCTAATAGCTTTGTCCCAATTAGATTATATTTGCCTGAACTCTTAACCCCTAAATCCTGATACCTATTATTTAGAGACTTTTACTTCTTCACCGACAGGGCCTCTCTGGGATTTTATCCCTCCAGATAGTCCTCTACTCTGTTGTCACCCGGGCAGACAACTAATCAATGGATTTCTATCAAAATATAAACAGAATGCTGTTAAATTAGTAATAACACGTTCATGTCCTCAGCTTGTTTTATGACCGCACTTGCTGGCTTCAGGCTCGTCCGCTCTCAATCTTGCCAAAAATAGAAGTTACACTGTCATTCGCTTGAAACGACATTGGCAGTGCTTAAAAAGAGGAATATTACGACGGGGATGGGGACGGTGTTATGATTGCGCATCCTGGTGATGAGTCGTGAATCACCTGCCCCTCCTTCCACATAATTAACTGAGGGGTTCGTCACGTCTTTTTAGTCTTCATTTTGTCCGCGTCATCCTGATGGTCATCGGTCAGCGCCCCCCCCCACACACACACCCTCTAAATGTGTACCTTCAGCATTGCAGCCCCCCTAAACTGTGATTATCGGGTCATCCACGCCGCAACGCCACCTCTCTACATCGCCATTAAACACCACACAAAAATCTACTCTTTGCATTTCTTTGCCATCATATAATTCAAAACGTCAAAAAGGAAGTGGCTTTAGATGTACTCCAAATTATGTGTTTCATCTCTCCCTCAATCACCTTCCATTCAAAGCCATAATAACATAGTCATATTCCAGTCATATTTCTCCGGTAAAAGCGGACCCTCTTTGACATTGAATCATACCGTGACAACGGCAGTGAATGACAGTGTCCTTGAGTTTGACAGGAACCATCCTGTATATTAGTCTTGCCTGTGGTCCTGTCTATTCAGAGTGTCTTTAAAGACCAACCACCTCATACTCCTCCACTCAGGTGTCTGCTCATCTGCTGTGAGGTGATTGGTAGTTCTCCTATCGCTGCTCTTTGGGCTCTTTAGTGTGTGTGTGTGTGTGTGCGATCGTGCTTGTGTTTTTGTTGTTGTTGGGGTGTCTGTGTGTGGTTAGCTGAATGCATTGATTAAGCAGGACCTGGACTAAATTGAGTTAGGACTGGAGCAGATGTTTGTATATTAAACTCTGGGGCTCGAAGGCACTCTGGCACGGCACACCAGGCTGCTACTCTCTCTAAGTACTGGCAGATTAAGGCGTTCATAATGAATCCATCTTAGAGGCTCTCTTCCAGACCCAGTATACGTCCCAAATGGCATCCTATTCCCTATATAATGCACTATTTTTGACCAGGGCACAATTAGCCCGATTGGCCATTGTCACCCAGGTGGTGTAGTGTGCGATATAACAGGAGTATACTGCACCCTCAGGCCTGAGCTAGTGTGTTCCAAATATATATAGAGCAGTATGGGCCCTGGTCAAAAGTAGTGCACTGTATAGGGAATAGGGTGCCATTTGGGATGCATACCATAGCTCTCAACATGGCTCCTACATCCCAGCCCCACAGCTTGGAGCATATGTGGAGAAGCTCACAACATCCTCAAGGACTTTTATATGTAAAACCCCAGACTCCCGGCCACCCCATTTTACAGCAGAACCTTTGGTATGATGAGAAGCACATTTATAATATCACAGCATAATCAAGGATAGTTTAAGTCTTCAGTTCTTTCTGTAAGATGTACAGTATAAACCTCTCAAGGCAACCTTGCGGTGAGAGCGATGACAAGCTCCTAGGAAGGGCCCCCGCCGAAGATTAGGATGAGTTTTATTTAGTTGCGAGATTGATCAGCTTGAACTTTTGCCTGACAGTAATTATGTCTGCTCTCTCTCTCTGTTCCTCCCTCTCTTCTTGCCTGCTCTCTCAGGGCCCTGTCTGAAATCTATAGCTGGCCACATTGCCACCTCTACGGATGGCAGGGCTCCCCGAGGTGATTCTTCTCTGGGCGCCCTAGCTCTCACACTCTCTGTGCCCTCAAACCAAATACTATTTGAACACTGTTCTGAGTTCCTCAGTATTCCCTGGCCCCATAGGTGAACCAGGGTCCCAGGTACGTGTGTGTCCCTTCGTCACCCCCTATACTCTTCTCTTTCCCACCACCACCTGTGTGTGTAGTTTTAGTACCTTGTCCCACCCCCTCTGGGCCTGATCTCTGTAAATCTCTGGAAGTTTATTTCCCCAAGTGCACTCAACACCCACCCACCGACGCCTCGCCAATTAGTCTCACACCGCCTTGAGCGTATACCAAGGCTGTGTGTGTGTGTGTGTGTGTGTGTGTGTGTGTGTGTGTGTGTGTGTGTGCGTGCGTGCGTGCGTGCGTGCGTGCGTGCGTGCGTGCGTGCGTGCGTGCGTGCGTGCGTGCGTGCGTGGTGTGTGTGTGTGTGTGTGTGTGTGTGCGTGTGTGCGAGAGAGGGAGTGAGTTCAAGAGGGATAGAGACTGTGCTAGAGTTTGCGTGTAATGTTGTGCCTACTGTATGCAGCTATAAACATTTGGCCCGTGCAAATCAATATTTGAAATATTTATTCATATTGTCGCTTGCTGGAACACATTCATTTTAAGTCTAGCCCACTGTCGGTGTTACGTCATTATTTTTTATTTGCTGTTCCTTTTTCCGGGGCAGAAATGCATTAAAGTGTGCTAAAGGAATGCTTACCTGCCCTGTATCCAACTGCGTGTTTGGTGCATGGGTGGATGCACCGGTGGCATTGTCTCCCAACGGGATAAAATGTTATTTCTCTCCAGAAATGTATTTTTGGTTCTTTCATGCTTGAAAAGGATTTGGCTCCGTTAGCCAAGTGGCTCAGCGGCGTTCTCTGAGAAAGACTTTCCCATTTATTAACATTTCAAAACTCTGGGCACACATGCAGAGAAGTTAACTCCCGTTTTCTGTGTGTGTGTGTGTGTGTGTGGTGTGTTGGAGCATTCAGTTTGAGTGTGGTGTTTGAAACTCAATACAGTGAGTACAAGTTATGCAATGTGTAAAAAGTATATTTAGGGTGTGTGTGTGTGTGTGTGTGTGTGTGTGTGTGTGTGTGTGTGTGTGTGTGTGTGTGTGTGTGTGTGTGTGTGTGTGTGTGTGTGTGTGTGTGTGTGTGTGTGTGTGTGTGTGTGTGTGTGTGTGTGTGTATGTGAGGAATTTGTATGGGCTTAATAGAAAAGGACTCAAATAAAAGTGAGTCACCCAGTGAAATGCTACTTGAGTATAAGTCAAAAATAAATATACAGTGGCAAGAAAAAGTATGTGAACCCTTTGGAAACACAGTCTGCTTAAACTAATAACACACAAACAATTATACATTTTCATGTCTTTATTGAACACACTGCGTAAACATTCACAGTGCAGGGTGGAAAAAGTATGTGAACCCTTGGATGTAATAACTGATTGACCGTCCTTTGGCAGCAATAACCTCAACCAAATGCTTTCTGTAGTTGTGGATCAGACCTGCAAAACAGTCAGGAGGAATTTTGGACCATTCACACTTTACAAAACCGTTTCATTTCAGCAATATTCTTGGGATGTCTGGAGTGAACTGCTTTCTTGAGGTCATGCCACAGCATCTCAGTCAGGTTGAGGCCAGGTTGTCCTTTAGCATCACCCAACTTCTGTTGAGCTTCAATTGGTGGACATTTGTCTGTTGATGATAGCAAGCTGTCCAGGCCCTGAGGTAGCAAAGCAGCCCCAAACCATGATGCTCCCTCCACCATACTTTACAGTTACAGTGCCTTTTTTTCTCCACACATAGTGTTGTGTGTTCCTTCCAAACAACTGAACTGTATTGTCATCTGTCCACAGAATATTTAGCCAGTAGCGCTGTGGAACATCCAGGTGCACTTTTGCAAACTTCAGACGTGCAACAATGGTTTTTTTGGACCACAGTGGCCTCCCATGATCACCATTCTTGTTAAGTGTTTTACGTATTGAAGACTCATCAACAGAGATGTTAGCATGTTCCAGAGATTTCTGTAAGTCTTATGCTGACACTCTAGGATTCTTCTTAACCTCATTGAACATTCTGCGCTGTGCTCTTGCAGTCATCTTTGCAGGATGGCCACTCCTAGGGAGAGTAGCAACAGTGCTGGACTTTCTCCATTTATAGACAATTTGGACTGATGCACATAAAGGCTTTTAGAGATACTTTTGAAACCCTTTCCAGCTTTATGCAACTCAACAATTGTTAATCTTCTGAGATCTCTTTTGTTCGAGGCATGGTTCACATCAGGTCATGCTTCTTGTGAATAGCAAGCTCAAATTTTGTGAGTGTTTTTTATAGGGCAAGGTAGCTCTAACCAACATCTCCAATCTTGTCTCATTGATTGGACTCCAGGTTAGCTGACTCCAATTAGCTTTTGGAGAAGTTATTAGCCTTGGAGTTCACATACTTTTTCCAACCTACACTTTGAATGTTTAAATTATTTATTCAATATAGACAAGGAAAATACAATCATTTGTGTGTTATTAGTTTAAGCACACTATGTTTGTCTATTGTTGTGACTTAGATGAAGATCAGATCAAATTTGATGACCAATTTATGCAGAAATTCAGGTAATTCCAAAGAGTTCACAAACGTTTTCTTGCCACTGTACCTAAGTATCAAAAGTAAATGTAATTGCTAAAATATACTTTAGTATCAAAAGTGAATGTAAATGTATGAATAATTTAAAAATCCTTATATTAACCAGACAGCATGAAAAACTACTTATGTAAAAATACTTTAATGTACTACTTAAGTATTTTTCACTACTGATACATGCACAGGCGCGCTCACACACACACACAACACTGTGCCAATGGAATGCAGATATCAGAGAGACTAATACAGATGAGTATTTAGCTACCCAAACAATGCACACAAGGAATGATTAATAATGCATGACATGGACAGGTTAGCAACTGGCTAGCATTCGGTGCATTCGGAAAGTATTCTGACCCCTAACCTTTTCCACATTTTGTTACATTACAACCTTATTCTAAAATGTATTAAATTAATAATTTTCCTCATCAATCTACACACAATACCCCATAATGACAAAGTGAAAATAGTTTTTTCAAAATTAAAAACGGAAATACCTTATTTACATAAGTATTCAGACCCTTTGCTGTGAGACTCAAAATGTGTACCTGTTTTGATTTATTTCACCTTTATTTTAACTAGGCAAGTCAGTTAAGAACAAATTCTTATTTTCAATGACGGCCTAAGAAAAGTGGGTTAACTGCCTTGTTCAGGTGTCAGAATGATGAAAAGATCTAGCGACCTTTCGGTTACTGGCCCAACGCTCTAACCACTTGGCTACCTGCCGCCTTGAGCTCAGGTGTATCCTGTTTCCATAATCCTTGAGACGTTTCTACAACTTGGAGTCCACCTGTGGAAAATTCAATTGATTGGACATGATTTATAAAGGCACACACCTGTCTATATAAGGTCCCACAGTTGACAGTGCATGTCAAAGCAACAGCCATGAGGTCGAAGGACTTGTCCGTTGATCTCCGAGACAGGATTGTGTCGAGGCACAGATCTGGGGAATGGTACCAAAACATTTCTGCAGCATTGAAGGTCCCCAAGAACACAGTGGCCTCCAGAATTCTTAAATGGAAGAAGTTTGAAACCACCAAGACTCCTCCTAGAGCTGGCCGGCCGGGCAAACTGAGCAATCAGGGAAGAAGGGCCTTGGTCAGGGACATGACCAAGAACCTGATGGTTACTCGGACAGAGCTCCCGAGTTCCTCTGTAGAGATGGGAGAACCTCCCAGAAGGACAACCATCTCTGCAGCATCCCACCAACCAGGCCTTTATGCTAGAGTAAAAGGCACATGACAGCCCGCTTGGAGTTTGCCAGAAGGCACCTAAAGGACTCTCCGATGAGAAACAATGATCTGGTCTGATGAAACCAAGATTGAACTCTTTGGCCTGGAAACCTGGGACCATCCCTATGGTGAAGCATGGTGGTGGCAGCATCATGCTGTGGGGATGTTTTTCAGTGGCAGGGACTGGGAGACTAGTCAGGATTGAGAGAAAGCAAAAATAGTTGTGCGGTGACGCTCCCCATCCAAACTGACAGAGCTTAACTGACAGAGCTCTGCTAATCTGCAGAGAAGAATGGGATAAACTCTCCAAATACAAACACAAGCTTGTGTCATACCCAGGAAGACTGTAATCGCTGTCAAAGGTGCTTCAACAAAGTTCTGACTAAAGGGTCTGAATACTGACGCAAATGCGATATTTCAGTGTTTTATTTTTAATACATTTGCAAAAATGTCTAAACCTGTTTTTGCTTTGTCATAAGTTATGGGTTATTGTGTATAGATTGATGAAGGATATAACGTAACAAAATGTCAAAGGGTCTGAATACTTTCCGAATGCATATTTTGTACACTGAGTGTACAAAACATTAAGAACACCTTCCTAATATTTAGTTGCCCTTTCCTGCTTATTATTTATTAACCATTCACTTTAATATTTTTTTTTTTATTGATTACTTTATTTATTTATTTATTTATTTATTTATATTTAAAATTTTACCCCCTTTTTCTCCCCAATATTCGTGGTATCCAATCGCTAGTAATTACTATCTTGTCTCATCGCTACAACTCCCGTACGGGCTCGGGAAAGACGAAGGTCGAAAGCCATGCGTCCTCCGAAGCACAACCCAACCAAGCCGCACTGCTTCTTAACACAGCGCGCCTCCAACCCGGAAGCCAGCCGCACCAATGTGTCGGAGGAAACACCGTGCACCTGGCCCCCTTGGCTAGCGCGCACTGCGCCCGGCCCGCCACAGGAGTCGCTGGAGCGCGATGAGACAAGGATATCCCTACCGGCCAAACCCTCCCTAACCCGGACGACGCTGGGCCAATTGTGCGTCGCCCCACGGACCTCCCGGTCGCGGCCGGCTGCGACAGAGCCTGGGCGCGAACCCGGAGACTCGGAGACACTGCGCCACCCGGGAGGCCCCCGATTACATTATTTAATTCCAAATCACCTTCTCATCTCTAGAGAGCTGCTGCCTGACAAAATCACTATTTAGTAGTTCTTCGAAGTAAATAAGGCATACTTTTATGACTGCTTTGAATACCACCTTTCAATCACTAAGATCATGTATTTTGCGAAGCAACTGCTCTTTATCCCTCTCAATCATTCATCTCTTATCTTTCTCCCCCCACACTTTATTTTAATTTAACCCTCATTTTACCAGGTAAGTTGAATGAGAACACATTCTCATTTATAGCAACAACCTGGGAAATAGTTACTAGGGAGAGGAGGGGGGATGAATGAGCCAATTGTACACTCGGGAAGATTAGGTGACCATGATGGTATAAGAGCCAGATTGGGAATTTAGCCAGGACACCGGGGTTAACACCTCTACTCTTAGTGCCATGGGATCTTTAGTTACCACAGAGAGTCAGCGCACCCGTTTAACGTCCCATCCGAAAGACAGCACCCTACACACAGCAATGTCCCCAATCACTGCCCTGGGGAATTGGGATATATTTTTAGACCAGAGGAACGGGTGCCTCCTACTGGCCCTCCAACATCGCTTCCAGCAGCATCTGGTCTCCCATACAGGGACCAACCAGCACCAACCTTGCTTAGCTTCAGAAACAATCCAGCAGTGGGATGCTGTAGCTGGTGTATTTTCATGCTCGTGAAGCAACTGCTTTCTATCCCTCTTGATCATGCGTTCTCTCTTTTCTCAGTCTCGGTGTCTGCTCCGCACAGACTGGAAAAGTTTAAGCGGACGCGCAATGGATTATGGTTATTGTAGTTAATTACCACGGTTTCTGCACTAAACTAGAATATTGGCCTGTTGGAAACTAAAACGCTCGAATACATCGCACAGTTCAGGTTTCATCTGATTTATCTGTAGAGAAACTGAACATCGACCTCACAGAAAAAAACCAAACTAAATGGAATTCAAATAATTGAACCAACCTTAGCCAATTAGTTGTCTAAAAAAACAAAAAATAACCAACATTCCGGTTAATTGCTCAGCACTAGTAGAATAACAAGAAGTTGTTTCTATTTTTGGATATGCACACTGTATAAGTGGGAGTCAAAATAATCTAACAGTCTGACAGGGAAACACTGTATTGGTCAAATAAGGACCTTCCTTATTGCATATGGGCAAGGTTAAATGTAAATCTGTTTATTAGCTAGTACCAGGCAATTAGATGCTGAGTTGTACAGCATTAAACTCCTAGAAGAATGTCCCTTTCCTTTGACCCCCCCCACCCCACACACACACACTCATCGCCTTTACATGAAATAACCTGACATTTATGTCTATTAGACAACCTTCCAGTGTGACTAGAAGAGAGGGGGAAAGTTGAATTAATATTAATGATTGTGATGTCCTGCCTGTTCCACCTCTCCCCGGCAATTCATTTAACTCTATTTGTTTGGAACGAGGGCTGGGGCGAGAGACTGGAGAGAGACTGGAGACGTGGCACTTTGAAGAGACAACTCCTTCCGACGAGGAGTCCTTTGATGCCGCTCGCGCCCTTTGAAATAATTATGAATCTGAAAAGAGAAAGAGAGAGAGAGTGGGGGGGGGGAAAGAAGAGCGAGCAAGGGAAACAACAGCAGTGTTATTTCTCAATGACAAGGACAGCAAAGACATAATGAACCTCAGATCTCCGTTTTCTATCAGAAAGAAGAGAATGAAGCCTGAAGGCGGGGTCGGGTTGGGTTTAGTTCTAACTATACCCTCGATAGTTTAACAGACAGCGGAGCGAGATAAAAGTATAGTCAAAGAAAACAGCAGTGCTTTTAAAACAGAAAAACACTGTCACAATTAGATGTGCATATGAGAATATAAAGCTAATATTTCTACATGTAACCCAATCTCTACATACTACAAGTGTGTCCCAAACGCCACCCTGTTCCCTATATAGTGCACTACTTTTGACCAGGGCCCAATGGTGTCGTTTGCCACTGCCATCTGTTGTATGTCACATATTGACGTTTTTTTGTGGAGATCCAGCTTTTCATAGCCACTCGAAGTAACAACATTTGTGATGACCATAAAGCTTTAGCTGCTAATAGATTTGATTGGATCCCTTTTCAAGGTATAGGGTCTCTCGCCTTTGAAAACCAAGTCTGCATACCTAATAGAACCCTATTGGCCCTAGTCAAAAGTAGTGCACAATGTAGGGAATAGTGTGTAATTTGGGATCAGACCAAATATCACTGACTCTCCCCGTAGAAAAGAATCAGCATTTCCCTTTTCATCCAGACTACACTTTCCACAAACCCCCAAACAGTACTTTTGTTTAAGAGTTGGGATCATTAAGTACAGATGGATTCTGACTCCTAAACTTGAAATATTGAGTGCCATAGTTTGGTTTCTACACCAGAAGTTCATGGTTATCTGTAGGAGGAATATATATGGTGGAGGCAATTAAGGTTGGAATGTATTGAGTAAAGGAAAGGCCATCACAGGGTTGCAAGCACTACCTCTGAGGGTTTAGAGCTTGAGGTAGTCACCTCATACAAGTACTTTGGAGTATTGCCAGACGGTATACTGTCCTTCTCTCAGCACATATCAAAGCTGCAGGCTAAAGTTGCATCTAGACTTGGTTTCCTCTGTCGTAATCGCTCCTCATTCACCCCAGCTGCCAAACTACCACTGATTCAGATGGGCATCCTACTCATGCTAGATTATGGAGACGTAATTTATAGATCGGCATGTTCTAGATGTTCTTTACCATTCGGCCATCATATTTTCCACCGATGCTCCTCATAGGACACATCACTGCACTCTATACTCCTCTGTAAACTGGTCATCTCTGTATACCCATTGCAAGACCCACTGGTTGATGCTTATTTATAAAACCCTTTTAGGCCTCACTCCCCCCTATCTGAGATATCTACTGCAGCAGTAGATATCTCAGATAGGGGGGAGTGAGGCCTAAAAGGCCAAATTCTTATTATGTGGTGCTTTGTGTGATGTATTGTTGTCTGTACCTTCTTGCCCATTGTGCTGTTGTCTGTGCCCAATAATGTTTGTACCATGTTTTGTTCTACTACCATGTTGTGCTGATGCCATGTTGTGTTGCTACCATGTTGTTGTCATGTTGTGTTGTTACCATGCTGTGTTGTCATGTGTTGCTGAAATGCTATGTTGTCTTAGGTCCCTCTTTATGTAGCGTTATCTTGTCTCTCTTGTCGTGATGTGTTTTGTCCTATATCTTTATTTAATTTAAACATTTTAATACCCCGTCCCCGCAGGAGGCCTTTTGCCTTTTGGTAGACCGTCGTTGTAAATAAGAATTTGTTCTTAACTGACTTGCCAAGTTAAATAAAGATAAGGTGGAGAGATGTGGTTTAGGGAAGAATGGGGGCCCAGGTCAGGTCTGGTCACATTAAGGGAGAAGGAACAGTTAATGGCCTGCATCACTTTAAAAAAAATGTTTAACTAGGCAAGTCAATTAAGAACACATTCTTATTTTCAATGACAGCCTAGGAACAGTGGGTTAACTGCCTTGTTCAGGGGCAGAACAACAGATTTTTACCTTGTCAGCTCAGGGATTCAATCTTGCACCCTTTCGGTTCCTAGTCCAACGTTCTAACCACTAGGCTACCTGCCACCCCCACTTAACTTCCTGCCTAGCAATAAAGTTAGAGAGAAGGAGGATACTTCACCAAAAATTGGTGTATATATACTTATGCTGGTGGCAAAATGTCTTTGTCCGTTCAGCTGTTCGATCCTTTGGGTGAATAAACTTGGTTTGAGCTTTTATAGTTATTTACTCTGTTATTTAGAACCTAACAGTACAGTACATGTAGCAGCTGTTGCAGCCAGGTCTGAAATAATTGAAGGTATGACATTGCAATTATCTGCTGACAAGAATGATCAGGGACCATCTATCATGTGCTCTTTATCAATCCAATCATTTTTCAAACCTGTTATTTTTCTCTCCCAAGGCTCTGGCTCTGTTCATCCAACAGCCATTTTGTTGCTATCCCAATATACCATTAACAATGATAGCTTTTTCCTCACGATCCCATGCAAAATAAGTCCCAATCCACATAAGGGTCTAGAATTACGTCGGAGCGCAGGTGCCACCTTTCTTACTCATTTATAAACTGTGTATTTGTAGAGTTGAACTCATCACCAAAGATACGATTTATGTTTTTGGTCAATTACTGTTGCCTGGCTACCCAGACTCCTTGCACTGGCTAAACGCTTCACCACTCCCACGAACGTTAGTTTCTTCTCCTCAGTGAGGCTGTATCAGAGTACAAAGCCAGACCCCTGACCGACTGCGAACACATTCGGGGTCATCTATTTGGTTCAGAAACCAATGGGTTGGGCCAGAGCCAGAACACACGTGGGTAAAGCGGCGGTTTAAAAATGTATCATTGTCTTTGATACTCTGATTGGTTAGAGATGACCCAATCGATGATGACTTTGTTTTGTATAATTCCTCCCGGGCCCCTCTTTGCCGTCATTGAAGTCATTTGTGGTGGTCTCAGACTAAAGAATGTCGTGAATGAGGAGCGAAATAATTTAGTGTGAGTCGTCAGGATACTACTACTGCTAATGGGAATGCAATTATAAGAGAAGATTCCCCCTGTTTCTAGAACAAACAGCAGCTCCAAACACGCAGATGTACTAACACGTTCTTTACTATTGTTATCTGCTTATCTGCTTATTGCACATTGTACACATCTTCCTCTTCTTTAGCTATGAAACCTTTATTTGTATGAGGCTACATTACACTGACTCGTGTGAGCTGTATCGCATTACGACATAACATAGTGTCTTTTTGGACCTTGGGGGGGAGTTTGAGTACTGAATGATTGATCATTGCTGCTGTACTGTGAGGGGGCTCAGTCAAGACAGATTCAGAGGACATGGCTCCCTTTTCCAATGTTAGATATTTGTATATAGTCATTAGAACATTAAAGTCCTGGGGCCGGTTGTACCTGTTGGTCGTAAGTGGGTCGTAAATCGACGTCCCACATGCGATGCGCTCTACGACGGACCTATAAATTACACCTCTTGCGCAACCTGGGTGTAAGCCTTCTATGAGCCACGCCTAGGTGTAGATTCCATGCCTAGTAGGGAACAGGTGTAGGCTGTTAGTCCCAATTAATCTTTATCATACCGATAGAAAATGAATCACTTGTTCATATTTCACAACCTCTGCAGGCTTTTCGAGTTGCCTATGTTGCTTATTAGTACAATAATACTCTTGATTTAGGCAACGTTATAGCATCCTAAATGTTTCTAAATCAGTGATAGATGTGCAAACGAATAGATGAGCGTTCACCTCCACTTATTTATCCAGCCAGAGATCAATTAACCATGTTTACAGACAGAGATTCAGTGAAACAAAAGTTTCTGTGCGAGAAATAAATATTCCAAACATAGTCTGGGTGTCACGCCCTGACCTTAGAGATCCTTTTTATGTCTCTATTTTGGTTTGGTCAGGGCGTGAGTTGGGGTGGGCATTCTATGTTTTGTGTTCTATGTTTTTTATTTCTGTGTGTTTGGCCGGGTGTGGTTCTCAATCAGAGGCAGCTGTCTATCGTTGTCTCTGATTGAGAACCATACTTAGGTAGCCTTTTCCCACCTGTGTTTTGTGGGTAGTTGTTTTCTGTCTTTGTGTCTGTACCAGACAGGACTGTTTAGTTTCGTTCATTCTCTTTGTTATTTTGTTTAGTGTTCTGTTTTAATAAATTAAAAAGAACACTTACCACGCTGCGCTTTAGTCCGATGATTCCTCATCTTCAGACGACGAACGTTACACTGGGACAGTTGTGGGATGCGATAGATCCCAAGTTAATACAGCCACAAGCACCAAAAAATATTTTTATGCAATGTGGCTGATGCGACAGATTCGAAAGTTTAGCTTAAAATGTTGATGGCTTCATGGCACCTGGCTCGATGTCCACTCTAGCCCGGCCGATACGTGGAGCTGGAATGTACCGCACCGGGCTAAGCACACGTACAGGAGACACCGTGCTCTTTTCCGCACAACACGGTGTCTGCCCGTACTCTCGCTCTCAACGGCAAGCCCGGGAAGTTGGCGCAGGTCTCCTACCTGACTTCGCCACACTCCCCTTTAGCCCCCCCCTTCTTCTCGGGCTTCCTGGCCAGCCGTGTTCCCTCATAACACCGGTTCCCCTTCGCGGCTGCTTCCGCTCTCCTAGCTGCCTCCACCTGTTCCCATGGTTGGCGATCCTTACCAGCCAGGATCTCCTCCCATGTGTAGCAACCCTTTCCGTCCAACACCTCTTCCCAAGTCCATTCCTCCTGGTACCGCTGCTGCTGCTGCTGCCCGTTGCTACGCTGCTTGGTCCGAGATTGGTGGGTGGTTCTGTAACGGCAGCCTTCCCTCTCTTCACGAGAAGAGAGGGTGTAACAGGGATCGGACCAACACGCAGCGTAGCCAGTGCTCAACATGTTTAATAAAACGATAAACAGTGAACATTTAACACGATACAAAATAACAAATGTGGCAAACCGATACAGCCCTATCTGGTGCAGAGAAAACACAAAGACAGGAAACAACCACCCACAAACCCCAACACAAAACAAGCCACCTATATATGATTCCCAATCAGAGACAACACAAAACACCTGCCTCTGATTGAGAACCATATTAGGCCAAACATAGAAACAGACACTCTAGACACACAACATAGAATGCCCACCCAGCTCACGTCCTGACCAACACTAAAACAAGCAAAACACACAAGAACTATGGTCAGAACGTGACAGAAATGATTGTGCTTCTAGTTCCGACAATGCAGTAATAATTAACAAGTAATCTAACAAATTCACAACAACTACCTTATACACACAAATGTAAAGGGATGAATAAGAATATGTACATATAAATATATGGATGAGCGATGGCCGTGCGACATAGGCAAGATGCAGTAGATGGTATAGAAAACAGTGGCTTGCAAAAGTATTCACCCCCTTGGCATTTTTCCTATTTTGTTGCCTTACAACCTGGAATTAAAATGGACTTTTTGGGGGGGTTGTATCATTTGATTTACACAACATGCCTACCACATTGAAGATGCAAAATAGTTTTTTATTGTGAAACAAACAAGAATTAAGACAAAAAATGAAAACTTGAGCGTGCATAACTATTCACCCCCCCAAAGTCAATACTTTGTAGAGACAACTTTTTTTGCAGAAATTACAGCTGCAAGTATCTTGGGGTATGTCTCTATAAGCTTGGCACATCTAGCCACTGGGATTTTTTGCCCATTCTTCAAGGCAAAACAAGGCAAAACCAGTTCCTTCAAGTTGGATGGGTTCCGCTGGTGTACAGCAATCTTTAAGTCATACCACAGATTCTCAATTGGATTGAGGTCTGTGTCACATGGGATGACGCTGGAGAGACGATGCAGGTACGGGGAGTAAAACATTTAATATAGAACGGACATGGAACGAGACAGTAACAGCGTCAGCAAACAGGTAACACAGACAAAAACAATTAATGCAGAAGCGGGGAACAGAGCTGGGGAACTGACAAATATAGGGGAGGTAATAACAGGTGATGAGTGAGTCCAGGTGAGTAATGGATGATAGGAGTGCGTGATGCAGGGCAACCTGGCGCCTTCAAGCGCCAGAGGGGGGAAGAGCAGGAGCAGACGTGACAGTACCCCCCTTCTAGGGGGCGCCCCCCAGGCCGAGACATGGGCGCTGGGCAAGCCGTTTGGAGTGTGGAAGCCCAACGAACCGGCAGGAGCATGAGAGCCTGACGGACCGGCTGAGGCATGGAAGCCCGGCGATCCGGCTGAGGCAAGACACCTGTCGATCCCGCTGCAGAGAGGGAGCCCGAAGATCATGTGGAGTGTGACGTGGGATGGGAAGCCTCCGAGCCAACCAAAGCAAGGAAACCTCTCGAGCCAACCAGGGCGTGAAAGCCCGACGGGCTGGGCTAGGCACCCCAGGTTCCATCGGCGGCGGAATCCACCCCGACGTCACCAACAAAACAAAAAAAAAAAAACAACTCCTACTACGATCCGGCTGAGGCCCGACGTGGGATGGGGCCATCCGAGCCAACCGGGGCAAGGAAACCTCTCAAGCCAGCTAGGGTGAGGAAGCCTGACGAGCTGGCTAGGCACCCCCAGTTCCATCGGTGACCTAGAGCTGATCAAATCAAATCACATTTTATTTGTCACATACACATGGTTAGCAGATGTTAATGGGAGTGTAGCGAAATGCTTGTGCTTCTAGTTCCGACAATGCAGTAATATCCAACGAGTAAGTTGTTGTATGTACATAAAAAGTGGCTAGTGATACATTACATCAAGATGGCAAGATGCAGTAGATGGTATAGAGTACAGTATATACATATGAGATGAGTAATGTAGGGTATGTAAACATTATATGAAGTGGCATTGTTTAAAGTGGCTAGTGATACATTTATTAAATCAATTTTTCCATTATTAAAGTGGCTGGAGTTGAGTCAGTATGTTGGCAGCCGCCACTAAACATTCGTTAAACAGCCTTGAGATAGAAGTTGTTTTTCAGTCTCTCGGTCCCTGCTTTGATGCACCTGTACTGTGTTACGGCTTTCGTTTGTGGAATGACCGGACCAAGGTGCAGCGTGGTAGGCGTACGTCGTTCTATTTTATTGATGACACTAAAAGCAAAATAACGACAAAAACTAAAGCGCACAGTTCTGTAAGGCAAAATAAACTATACAGAAAACAAGATCCCACAAAACCCAAAAGAAAAATTACAACTTATATATGATCCCCAATCAGAGACAACGATAGACAGCTGCCTCTGATTGGGAACCATACTCAGCCAAAACCACAAAGAAATAGAAAACCTAGATTTTCCCACCCGAGTCACACCCTGACCTAACCAAACATAGAGAATAATAAGGATCTCTAAGGTCAGGGCGTGACATACTGACCTCGCCTTCTGGATGATAGCGGGGTGAACAGGCAGTGGCTCGGGTGGTTGTTGTCCTTGATGATCTTTTTGGCCTTCCTGTGACATCGGGTGGTGTAGGTGTCCTGGAGGGCAGGTAGTTTGCCTCCGGTGATGTGCTGTGCAGACCTCACTACCCTCTGGAGAGCCTTACGGTTATGGGCGATACAGCCCGACAGGATGCTCTCGATTGTGCACCTGTAAAAGTTTGTGAGTGTTTTTGGTGACAAGCTGAATTTCTTCAGCCTCCTAAGGTTGACGAGGCACTGTTGCGCCTTCTTCACCACGCTGTCTGTGTGGGTGGATCATTTCAGTTTGTCCGTGATGTTTACGCCGGGGAACTTAAAACTTTCTACCCTCTCCACTACTGTCCCGTCGATGTGGATAGGGTGGTGCTCCCTCTGCTGTTTCCTGAAGTCCACGATCATCTCCTTTGTTTTGTTGACGTTGAGTGTGAGGTTATTTTCCTGACACCACACTCCGAGGGCCCTCACCTCCTCCCTGTAGGCCGTCTCATCGTTGTTGGTAATCAAGCCTACCACTGTAGTGTCGTCTGCACACTTGATGATTGAGTTGGAGGCGTGCATGGCCACGCAGTCGTGGGTGAACAGGGAGTACAGGAGAGGGCTGAGAACGCACCCTTGTGGGGCCCCAGTGTTGAGGATCAGCGGGGTGGAGATGTTGTTACTTACCCTCACCACCTGGGGGCGGCCCGTCAGGAAGTCCACGACCCAGTTGCACAGGGCAGGGTCGAGACCCAGGGTCTCGAGCTTCATGACAATTTTTGAGGGTACTATGGTGTTAAATGCTGAGCTGTAGTCGATGAACAGCATTCTCACATAGGTATTCCTCTTGTCCAGATGGGTTAGGGCAGTGTGATTGCGATTTGACCAGAAGACCTTTCCGTGTCAGTGGCACTGTATTGTCCTCAAAGCGAGCAAAAAAGTTGTTTAGTGAGTGGTACCGGGCGGTAGTCATTTAGCTCAGTTACCTTAGCTTTCTTGGGAACAGGAACAATGGTGGCCTTCTTGAAGCATGTGGGGACAGCAGACTGGACAAATTGATTGAATATGTCCGTAAACACACCAGCCAGCTGGTCTGCGCATGCTCTGAGGACGCGGCTGGGGATGCCGTCTGGGCCTGCAGCCCTGCGAGGGTTGACAAGTATAAATGTTTTGCTCACGTCGGCTGCAGTGAAGGAGAGCCCGCAGGTTTTGGTAGCGGGCCGTGTCAGTGGCACTGTATTGTCCTCAAAGCGAGCAAAAAAGTTGTTTAGTCTGCCTGTGAGCAAGGCATCGTGATCCGCGACGGAGCTGTTTTCCTTTTATATTCCGTGATTGACTGTAGACCCTGCCACATACCTCTCGTGTCTGAGCCGTTGAATTGCGAATCTACTTCGTCTCTATACTGACGCTTAGCTTGTTTGATTGCCTTGCGGAGGGAATAGCTACACTGTTTGAATTCGGTCATGTTTCCGGTCACCTTGCCCTGATTAAAAGCAGTGGTTCGTGCTTTCAGTTTTGCACTAATGCTGCCATCAATCCACGGTTTCTGGTTTGGGAATGTTTTAATAGACGCTGTGGGTACGACATCGCCGATGCACTTGCTAATAAACCCGCTCACCGAATCAGCGTATACATCAATGTTGTTGTTCGCCGCAATGCGGAACATATCCCAGTCCACGTGATCGAAGCAATCTTGAAGTGTGGAATCCGATTGGTCGGACCAGCGTTGAACAGACCTGAGCGAGGGAGCTTCCTGTTTTGGTTTCTGTCTATAGGCAGGGAGCAACAAAATGGAGTCGTGGTCAGCTTTTCCGAAAGGAGGGCGGGGGAGGGCCTTATATGCGTCGCGGAAGTTAGAATAACAATGATCTAGGGTTTTGCCAGCCCTGGTTGCACAATCGATATGCTGATAGAATTTAGGGAGCCTTGTTTTCAGATTAGCCTTGTTAAAATCCCAAGCTACAATAAATGCTGCCTCAGGATATGTGGTTTCCAGTTTACATAGAGTCAAATGAAGTTTGTTCAGGGCCATCGATGTGTCTGCTTGGGGGGGATATATGCGGCTGTGATTATAATCAAAGAGAATTCTCTAGGTAGCTAATGCGGTCGGCATTTGATTGTGAGGTGAAGTCAGGTGAACAGAAGGACTTGAGTTCCTGTATGTTGTTATGATCACACCATGTCTCGTTAATCATAAGGCCTACACCCCCGCCCTTCTTCTAACCAGAAAGATGCTTGTTTCTGTCGGCGCGATGTGTGAAGAAACCAGCTGGCTGTACCGACTCCAATAGCGTGTCTCGAGTGAGCCATGCTTCCGTGAAACAAAGAACGTTACAGTCTCTGATGTCTCTCTGGAAGGCTACCCTTGCACGGATTTCGTCTACCTCGTTGTCAAGAGACTGGACATTGGCGAGTAGTATGCTCGGGAGCGGTGCGCGATGTGCCCGTCTACGGAGCCTGACCAGAAGACCTCTCCGTCTGCCCCTTCTACGGCGTTGTTGTTTTGGGTCGCCAGCTGGGATCCGATTCATTGTCCTGGGTGGTGGGCAAAACAGAGGATCCGCTTCGGGAAAGTCTTATTCCTGGTCGTAATGTTGGTGAGTTGACGTTGCTCTTATATCCAATAGTTCCTCCCGACTGTATGTAATAAAACCTAAGATTACCTGGGGTAACAATGTAAGAAATAACACATAAAAAAATACTGCATAGTTTCCAAGGAACGCGAAGCGAGGCGGCCATCTCTGTCGCCACCATACCAACCAGAACGCCAGTACTCCCCGATATTTTGTGTGTTGGGGAGTGGGAGCAGACGTGACAGTCTGGGCTTTGACTAGGTCATTCCAAGACATTTAACTTTTACTGCCTCAGAAACCCGGATCCGGGAGCACCCCCCACCCCCCACACACTGATTAGCATAGATAGCATAGCTTCAGAAGTAGATAGTAGCATCTAAATATCATTAAATCACAAGTCCAAGACACCAGATGAAAGATACAGATCTTGTGAATAAAGCCACCATTTCAGATTTTTAAAATGTTTTACAGGGAAGACAAAATATGTAAATCTATTAGCTAAACACGTTAGCAAAATACACCACTATTCTAACTCCATCAGTTTCTTACTCCTTCAGGTGCTATCACCAATTCGGCTCAACTAAGATATTGATAGCCAATAACCTATAAAAAAAACCATCAGATGACAGTCTGATAACATATTCATGGTATAGGATAGTTTTTGTTAGAAAAAAGTGCATATTTCAGGTAGAAATCACAGTTTACAATTGCACCGACCATCACAAATCCACTAGAATTACTAGATAGAGCAACGTGTATGACCAATTTACTCATCATAAAACATTTCATAAAAATAGACAAAGCATAGCAATGGAAAGACCCAGTTCTTGTGATTTCAGACCATATTTCAGATTTTCTAAGCGTTTTTCAGCGAAAACACAATAAATCGATAAGTTAGCATACTACATGTTCCAACGTTACCAGAGCATCGATTCCAGCCAAAGAGCGCTATAACGTAATCACCGCCAAAAGATATTAATTTTTTCACTAACCTTCTCAGAATTCTTCCGATGACACTCCTGTAACATCATTTTACAACATACATATACAGTTTGTTCGAAAAGGTGCATATTTAGCCATACAAAACCGTGGTTACACAATGAAAATACTAGGAAATCAAGCCTCAATATGTCTGACGTCATCTATCAGAGTGATCTAGTTTAATTAAAAGCTAATCATATACTTGACTAAAAAATACAGGGTTGACAGGAATCGAAAGACAAATTAGTTCTTAATGCAACCGCTGATTTACATTTTTAAAATTATCCTTACTTTTCAATACAGGGTTGGCCAAGTGAAGCTATACCAAACAAAATGGCGATGTATGCGTTTAAAATATTTCGACAGAAACACGGTTTATCATATTAAATATTGCTTACTTTGAGCTGATCTTCCATCATATTCTTGGGCAATGTATCCTTTCTATGTTATAAACGTCTTTTGGTCGATAGATGTCCTCTGTCCTTCAAAATGTCCATCACCAACGACCGACACCCTAAAGCGTGTCCAAACTTTCAGAGTGCACGACAAAGAAATTCCTCAAAATCGCACTAAACGGATATAAATTGATATAAAACGGTTAAAATTCACTACATTATGATGTTTTTAACAACTATAACGACTGAAAACATGACCGGAGAAATACTGCTGGTTAGAAAACGATTTGGAACGAGGCAGGTCCGATGGCCTTCACGCTTGAGGCGCACGTTGAGAAAGAGGGGTCTCTGTACATTTTTGTCATTTATAATGGCTGTGAACGTCCCATAGACTTCATTGAAAACGTGATGACGTACAGACACCCAGAGGAAGACGTAGGTAGTGTCGGTTTCTTCATAGCATTCACTGTGGCCTTATAAACAGACCCCAGATCAGAGGTAAAAATTTCTGAAATCTGAACCCTGTCATGAAAAGTGCTGTAGAAATTGTTCTGTACCACTCAGAGACAAAATTTCAACTCCTATAGAAACTATAGACTGTTTTCTATCCAATAATAACAATAATATGCATATTGTACGATCAAGAATTGAGTACGAGGCAGTTTAATTTGGAAATGTAAAACAAAAAATAATGCTAACAGCTCCCCCTATTGACAAAAGGTTAAATGTTTTCCCTTAAAAACTTCTTAGGGCTCAAATCCCGTTAACGGGATCGATATGACAACAGCCAGTGAAAGTGCAGTGCGCCAATTCAAACAACAGAAATCTCATACTTAAAATTCCTCAAACATACAATTATTATACACCATTTTAAAGATAAACTTGTTGTTAATCCAACCACAGTGTCCAATTTCAAAAAGGCTTTACGACGAAAGCATACCATGCGATTATGTTAGGTCAGCGCCTAGTCACAAAAAACACAGCACAACACAACACATCAGATGGCTCTCATAGGACTTCATGTTACACAATACATGTATGTTTTGTTCGATAAGGTTCATATTTATATCCAAAAATCTCAGTTTACATTGGTGCATTATGTTCAGTAATGTTTTGCCTCCAAAACATCTGGGATTTTGCAGAGAGCCACATCAATTTACAGAAATACTCATCATCAACGTTGATGAAAATACAAGTGTTATACATAGTTTTAAAGATAAACTTCTCCTTAATGCAACCGCTGTGTCAGATTTCAAAAAAGATTTACGCCGAAAGTACACCATGCAATAATCTGAGCGCTCAGCCACCAAAACAAGCCATACAGATACCCGCCATGTTGTGGAGTCAACAAAAGTCAGAAATAGCATTATAAATATTCACTTACCTTTGATGATCTTCATCGGAATGCACTCCCAGGAATCCCAGTTCCACAATAAATGTTTGTTTTGTTTCTATAAAGTCCATCATTTATTTCCAAATACCTCCTTTTTGTTTGCACGTTTAGTCCAGTAATCCAAACGCACAAGGAGCGGGTACTAAATCCAGACGAAAAGTCAAAAAAGTTCCATTACAGTAGAAACATGTCAAACGATGTATATAATCAATCTTTAGGATGTTTTTATCATAAATCTTCAATAATATTCCAACCGGACAATTCCTTTGTCATTAGAAAGGAAAGGGAACGGAGCTTGTGCGCGCGTGACTAAACAAAAGGCTTTCAGCCAGACCCCTGGTTGAAACAGCTCTTATTCGCTCCCCTTTCACAATAGAAGCCTGAAACCTTAGGAAGCCTTAGGAAGTGTAATCTGACCCCATTTACACTGGATATTGGATAGGCACTTGAAAAACTACAAACCTCAGATTTCCCACTTCCTGGTTGGATTTTTCTCAGGTTTTTGCCTGCCATATGCGTTCAGTTATACTCACAGACATTATTTTAACAGTTTTGGAAACTTTAGAGTGTTTTCTATCTGCATATTCTAGCTTCTGGGCCTGAGTAACAGGCAGTTTACTTTGGGCACGCTTTTCATCCGGACGTGAAAATACTGCGCCCTTGCATAAGAGGTTACCGCTCGAGTGTTGTTTTAGCAGTATGCTTAGGGTTATTGTCCTGCTGGAAGGTGAACCTCCGTCCCAGTCTCAAATCTCTCGAAGACTGAAACAGGTTTCCCTCAAGAATTTCCCTGTATTTAGCGCCATCAGACGGCCAACAGACTGCTAAAAAGCAATCACTAATTTAGAGAGGCTGCTGCCTACATCAATCAATCAATCAAATGTATTTATAAAGCCCTTCTTACATCAGCTGATGTCACTAGTGTGCCATACAAAAGTGCTATACAAAAGCCCTGCCTAAAACCCCAAACATAGACTCACTAGTCACTTTAAACAATACCACATTAATAACGTTTACATATCTTACATTACTCATCTCATATCTACTATATGGTACATGGAAAATCTATAGGCAGAAGTAATGACATGTACATTTCAGGAATGATAAGGTACAGACCCCAAAGCAAACCTCTGGGCAGCCAGTGTGGGTGCATTTTTGTTCTCCAACCATGTCTCATCAAATGTATTAAATATTATCCAGCAAAGGCCAGGGCCAACCAGATCTAAACTCAGCAACAACAAAAAAACGTCCTCTCACTGTCAACTGCGTTTATTTTAAGCAAACTTAACGTGTACATTTTTGTATGAACATAAGATTCAACAACTGAGACATAAACTGAACAAGTCCCACAGACATGTGACTAACAGAAATGGAATAATGTGTCCCTGAACAAGGGGGGGTGAAAATCAAAAGTAACAGTCAGTATCTGGTGTGGCCACCAGCTGCATTAAGTACTGCAGTGCATCTCATCCTCGTGGACTGCACTAGCTTTGCCAGTTCTTGCTGTGAGATGTTACTCCACTCTTCCACCAAGGCACCTGCAAGTTCCCGGACATTTCTGGGTGGAATGGCCCTAGCCCTCACCCTCCGATCCAACAGGTCCCAGACGTGCTCAATGGGATTGAGATCTGGGCTCTTCACTGGCCATGGCAGAACACTGACATTCCTGTCTTGCAGGAAATCACGCACAGAACGAGCAGTATGGCTGGTGGCATTGTCAAGCTGGAGGGTCATGTCAGGATGAGCCTGCAGGAAGGGTACCACATGAGGTAGGAGGATGTCTTCCTTGTAACGCAAAGCGTTGAGATTGCCTGCAATGACAACAAGCTCAGCCCGATGATGCTGTGACACACCGCCCCAGACCATGACGGACCCTCCACCTCCAAATCGATCCCGCTCCAGAGTACAGGCCTCGGCATAACGCTTATTCCTTTGATGATAAACACGAATCCGACCATCACCCCTTGTGAGACAAAACCACGACTCATCAGTGAAGAGCACTTTTTGCCAGTCCTGTCTGGTCCAACGACGGTGGGTTTGTGACCATTGTGACATTGTTGCCGATGATGTCTGGTGAGGACCTGCCTTACAACAGGCCAGACAGTCTGAGCACTGATGGAGGGATTGTGCATTCCTGGTGTAACTCGGGCAGTTGTTGTTGCCATCCTGTACCTGTCCCGCAGTTGTGATGTTCGGGTGTACCGTGCAGGTGTCCGTCCTGTCTCCCTGTAGCGCTGTCTTAGGCGTCTCACAATACGGACATTGCAATTTATTGCCCTGGCCACATCTGCAGTCCTCATGCCTCCTTGCAGCATGCCTAAGGCACATTCACGCAGATGAGCAGGGACCCTGGGCATCTTTCTTTTGGTGTTTTTCAGAGTCAGTAGAAACGCCTCTAAATTTTCATAACTGTGTCCTTAATTGCCTACCGTCTGTAAGCTGTTAGTGTCTTAACAACTGTTCCACAGGTGCATGTTCATTAATCGTTTATGCTTCATTGAAAAAGCATGAGAAACAGTTTTTAAACCCTTTACAATGATTTTTATGAATTATCTTTGAAAGACAGGGTCCTGAATAAGGGACGTTTCTTTTTTTGCTGAGTTTACTAACCAGATACACCAATGATTCAAATAATAAAGGTCTTCGGTCAGAATGATTCATTGAATCGGTGTGACAGTTTAATATATCAATTCCTAGATCTCCTTGAATAATGTTTAGGAACATAACCCTGCCATGACAAAGTTGTATGTTGATGAGATTTCCCACCCCTGTTGAAGACAGCTAAATTATATTATTAGGGCTAAACAAGTGAACATGACAATCAATTGACAGTGAACTGTTTACCAACCAAGAATGGACCCTTGGCGGTTGCAGGGCTCAGGGGTTGCAGGAGCATTGATTGTGTTGATGAACCCTGGGTGTCCAGGTCTCTGAGGTTGACGCTTCACTATTCGTGCATGCAGCTTCCTCTGAGTCCGTAGGTACAGGAATATCCTCTGACAAGTATAAGTATGTTTGTGTAATATAAAGATACCACTGTCAGAGGGTGCCTCGCCTCGAGCTCCGATAAAACTTTGCAGGTTTCTACTTTTTGGGGTGTTTTTTCTAGTGTTTTTCAAAAATGCAGATTGTTTCGTGCATTACTATATACACCCGGGTACGACTTTTGGAATACGAATCGCTTGGTCCTCACCATCCACCTAACCTCCCCGAATTCCCTGAGACTGCAGAACAATGGACTTGCTTCTTTGGCGAAGCGCCGAGCTCCTTGGGAGTTCTACCGGAGAATAGGAAGCAAAGACGCCGACGGAGAGGCAGAAGTGGCGAGGTCTTGGTGAGATTAAGATGCTGGGTGACAAACTCAGTGAGGATCTCCTTCCAGAGGGACATAAGATCCTGCAACATACTCTGTTTTTCTTAGACTTGGCTTTCCTCTGACATACAGATGGATTATATACAACCAGCGGGTTTTACAGTTTTTCAGGTGGATAGGAGGCGAGCGCTCTCTGGCAAGATAAAGGGTGGTGCGCTCTGCTTTATGACCAACAACACATGGTGCGACAGGGAAATGTTCAGGAACTTTCCAGTTTCTGCTCTGCCAACTTGGATTACTTGGTCATAAAATCAAATCATTTTAACCTTCTGAGAGAGTTCACCGGGATTATTGCCATGGCTGTGTACATCCTACCCCAAGCCATCACCAAAAAGGCTCTCAAAGAGCTTCATCGGACCCTGAACAAACTGGAGACTGCATTCCCGGAGGCAACTTTCATTGTTGCGGGGGACTTTAACAAAAGTAATTTGAGAACCAAGCTCCCAAATCATTACCAACACAGCGGCTGTCTAACGTGCGGAAATTCTACTCTTGACCACTGCTACACGCCTTTTTGAAATGGGTATAAGGCCCTCTCCCGTCCTCCTTTCGGGTAATCCGACCATGACTCCATCTTGCTTCTCCCCGCTTACAAACAAAGACTTGAGGGAAGTTCCGGTGATCAGGTCTGTACAGCGTTGGTCCAACCAATCAGAATTCATGGTCCAAGACTGTTTTGATCACTTGGACTGGAATATGTTCTGGATTTTCTCTGGAGATAATGTCAAGGAATACTCCGACACAGTTACCAAAAAATGCATAGATGGCGTGATACCGATAGTATCTTTCAAAACGTACCAAAATCAAAATCCGTGGATTGATAGCAGCCTTGTAGGAAAACTGAAAGAGAGATGCTGCTTATAAACATGGCAAGGTGACCAGGTAAAATAGTTTGGTTAAACAGTACAAATATGACTTACACAGATCGATCAAGACGGCGAAACACAAGTCTAGAGACCGAGTGGAGGCGCAATTAAACTGGTCGGACACAAGGCCTATGTGGCAGGGCTCCTAACGATCATGGATTACAAAAATAAAGCCAGCTACATAACGGTTACCAATGCAACCCTACCAGACGAGCTTAACACCTTTTTTTCTCAAGATTCGAGCACAATGACCCTGAGCTGCCGAGGAGAGCCCCCGATGACAACGTGGGCTACACACTCAGTCTCCACTGAGGACGGATGTAAGTCATTCAAACGTATTAATCCTCGCAAGGCTGCCAGCCCAGATGACATTTCTAGCCGTGCCCTCAAAGCATGTGCAGATCAGCTGGCTGATGTGTTCTCTGACATTTTCAATCTCTCCCTAGCTCAGGCCTCTGCTTCAAGATGTCCACCATCATCCCTGTGCCCAAGAAAGGGAAAGTAACGGAACTAAATGACCACCGACCAGTAGCACTGACTTACGTCATCATGAAGTGCTTCGAGAGGCTAGTCAAAGACGATATCACCTCCTCCCTCCCCGACACACTCACCCTCTCCAATTCACCTTCCACGCTGACAGATTCACGGACGACGCAATCGTCATTGCGCTGCACACTGATCTTACCCACCAGGAAAAAAGGAATGCATATGTGAGGATGCTGTTCATCGACTACAGCTTGGCCTTCAATACCATAGTGCCCTATAAGCTGATTACAAAGCTCACAACCGTGGGTCTGAACACATCCCTATGCAACTGGGTCCTGGACTTCCTGACAGGCCGACCACAGGTGGTGAAGGTAGGCAACATTACCTCCTCAACTGATCATCAACACGGGGGCCCCACAGCGGCTGTCTAACTCCCCTCCTGTATTCTCTGTAAACCCACGATTGCGTGGCTTTAAACAGTTCCAACACCATCATCAAATTCGCTGACGACACGACAGTAGTAGGCCTGTTCACCAACAATGACGAGACATTCTACAGGGAAGAGGTAGGCACTCTGACGGCATGGTGCCAAGTAAATAACCTCTCCCTCAATCTTAGCAAAACGAAGGAGCTGACTGTGGACTTCAAGAGGAACCAGGTTGGACACGCCCCCATCCTGGAGACGGTGCCGCCGTTCCATAACTTCAAATTCCTCGGCATACACACCTCAGATAAGCTGAAATGGTCTAACCACACAGACATCGTAGTGAAGACAGCACGACAGCGACTCTTCAACCTCAGGATGCTGAAGAATAGCCACCACTAGTCAGCTACCTGCTCCGCCACCCTGCTACTCCCCCTATGGACATTCCCCCCGCTACCCCTCCCCCTCATTGAACATCACCCACCCTCAACTTTCTCACTTACCTTACCTGCCAGCCTATGGACATTCTTTATCCTGATGCCCACCCTCTTCCCAACAGACTTTACTCTGCCCCCACCCCATACGACAATTAGCACTTTTGCAGTTGTTAATATGTATTTTATTACTTCTTTGTTTGTATTTCACTCAATGATCATGCTGCTGCTCCCCCTATGGCCATTCCACCCCTCCCAGCAGTCCTTACTCTGGCTCCACCCTAATGGGCATTTATTTATTCATCACTACCAGAGTTGTTATTATGTACAGTACCAGTCAAAAGTTTGGACACACCTACTCATTCAAGGGTTTTACTCTTTTCTACATTGTAGAATAATAGTGAAGAAATAAAAACTATGAAATAACACAAATAGAATCATGTAGTATACAAAACATTGTTAAACAACTCAAAATATATTTTATAGATCATTATTTGTTTGTAATTAGCTACCACATGTTCTTGTCAAACTGGATGTGTCCGAGTACGTAGTGGCATTCTAAATAGTAGCCATTCTATATAGAATGTTCTATAGTATGCGAAATTTCATACGTGTGCATGTGTTTTAAGAGAGGGGTTGGTTTCTTGAACACTACTGGTGAGGAGGAGGGCTGGTGTTTTAGTTTTTTGTTTGATTAACTGTTTTTATTTTATTTTTCTCTGGTTGTAAATTTTTAAATGCTTTAAATGCCAGGATGTCATACTCATTTAGGCTTTTCATCTTCACACTATTGAGGAAGAGGATCGTCTTTTGAGACCCAAGTGTTTTTGACAATGGCTGATAATCGGATAAGAGGACACGCTCTACCAAAATGAACAAATGGCGAGATTCAATGCAATTGCGCATTAGATGACGCCTTCGCTGTATGGATGAGCCTAATATGTTGATATTTGCGTGTACTGCATACATTTTTTACTAAAAACACAGTGCTAAACCAATCAAATTAAGTATGGTTGGTTAGCGGTTGCAATGTTAATATTGGGAGGGACACTCACACTCTAAAAATGGAAAATGCCACCAAACCTAATTTGCACTTATAGCTAGACGGATGACTGGTGGAGTTCTCTCTTATTTATCTATCAAAAATATTGACTTCATATTTCTCTCTCTACCTAAGTAACAAGGAAGGCAAATAGTAATTATTACTTTTTCATAAGGCCTTTTCTTCCATAAATATCTCTCTTTTGCAGTGATGGACCACCCGAATCATTTTCGTTCATGTAAAACCCACGGTTTGAAAGACGGTGATGCAATTTCATTTATTTTTTTACGAAGAAAGGGGAGGAGAGGAGGAAAGGCAGCGCTTGAGAAAAGCAATTTATTTAGCTGATTTAAAGCTTCGTAGTGCATTTAATTATGTCTCAGTGAATAATTCCTTTGTTTCTCCCCCCAATACTGTTACTTCCAGTTGCCACGGCGCCTGCCCGTTGATTGACGTGCGGAGAGATCTAAGCGAACGCCCCAGTTAGTGCTGATTGACACCTCTCAGGTGTGCTTTACCCCACAATCAGAGGCAGTGTGGGGCCGGGCGGGAAAAAACAGGGGGGCTTTACTATTGATGGGCTTAAGCGCGCCAGCGGGAAGATTAGAGATGGGTGTCAGAGCTCCGCAACACCCAGAGAATAGCTTCTTGATTACACTTGAAATCAGCTTGCAAATCATGGGATCCTCGTTTTTTCTCCATTCTCTCCTCCTCCTCTTCTTTTATCATAGGCCTTTTCTCAATTGGATTTGCTCAACTCCTGCGTCATCTCTCCTCCGTCCTCTCTGACCTTCTTTTGAAAAAGGTCAAATTGCGCGTCATCAGGCAATATATGTTTACAGGGCGGTGTACCAAAATAAATGTATAAAGTGATAAAAACTAATTTAGCAAGTTGTGCAAGACATTGTATAGATAAAAGGATAAGTAACATATCGCTTTTAAATGTTTGCATGCTTTTCTCCTTCAAGAAAATAATAGCTGATTCAAAGGGGGTGTGGCAGATTTCAAAACTGATTTCCTTGAAGGACTCGAGTAGGATACACTTGTGCTTCCTCCCCAAAAGGAGGCTGTCAATGAGGGGAGGACCGTCTTCCCTTTGCCTACTAACGAATTGACACTCTCCTCGACCACTTGTTGGTTTCCCATCATGGAGGAGAGAGGATGGAGGACAGAGATATGATAGGCCTTACACGGAACCCAAACCGGCTGCGCGCGTGCGCCATCGTGCGCTATCGTGCATACATTTATTTTGTCCCTCTACACCAAACGCGATCACGACACGCAGGTTAAAATATCAAAACAAACTCTGAACCAATGACATTAATTTGGGGACAGGTCGAAAAGCATTAAACATGTATGGCAATTTAGCTAGTTAGCTTGCACTTGCTAGCTAATTTGTCCTATTTAGCTAGCTTGCTGTTGCTAGCTAATTTGTCCTGGTATATAAACATTGAGTTGTTATTTTACCTGATATGCACAAGGTCCTCTACTCCGGCAATTAATCCACACATAAAATGGCCAACCGAATCGTTTCTAGTCATCTCTCCTCCTTTCAGGCTTTTTCATCTTTGAACTTATATGGTGATCGCATCTAAATTTTCATAGTATTAACACGACCACCGGCAAAACAGTTCCTCTTTCAATCGCCCACGTGGGTATAACCAATGAGGAGATGGCACGTGGGTACCTGCTTCTATAAACCAATGAGGAGGTGGGAGAGGCAGGACTTGCAGCGTGATCTGCGTCAGAAATAGAAAGGAGTTCTATTTTAACCCTTGGCAACGCAGACGCTCGTTGGCGCGCGCGAGCAGTGTGGGTGCAATAATTGAATAACATGGATTTCTAAATTTATTTTGCGACGCTCGCGCACGCGACGTGTCCGGTCTGGTCAGCATGTTAGTGTCTGCATCAGCAGGCTAAGTCTGGCAGTGGAAGGATGGGGGGGAGACAGGGCTATGTACACAGAGAGGGAGATGGGGAAATGCGGACGGGTGGTGAGGGGGGATTCATTGGGAGATGTCGCTCCACTTCACAGTCGCTCCACTTCACAGTCGCTCGATGTGGCTAATGTGTTTCTTGTGTCACTCTGTAGGAGAGGAGTTGCGCCGTACAAGAGGGCTCGGCTGTCATAACAGGGGTACATTTCCATAGAAGTGCTGCAAGTCTGTGACTGTGCCATTGAAACCAAGAGGCCAATTGTTTTTGTTGCGGGTCCGACTCCTTATCTCCCCTTGACTTCACATCAATACCAGAATTCCAGTCGTTGTTTTCAAGTACTTGTTTGTTCATGCCATTTTGTTTGAACTCCTTTGCCTTTGTGTTGACTTTGCTCTCTCTCTCCTCCCCTGAATGTGATTACCGACTGCTCCTTGAGAGCCCATCACCGTAGACGCCACCATCCATCTGGACGTGTGATCCATTAACGACGTACGCTGTCTGCGGGAATGGAGTATTTTATAATATCAGACAGAACTTTGCTGAAGTCGGCACCATCGTATTTCAAATCAACGGTCTGGAGTGTTGAGAGAGGGACAAGCAGCAGGAAGAGATACTTAGATTAGAGGTTTATTTTGTGTGTTCCTTTGTTTCTGTCAGGAGCAGGCGGCAGGCTGATGGATGTGTTATCTCACTGACTGTCTGTCTGGTTGATCCACCACTTACAGCCTGTAGCCCCGGGCTGCTTGTGACCTGTCACTGCAGGCTGATCTGAATGACAAAACTGTACTTATGTTACAGGCCTCAGTACAGAGAGTCACTGTGTATAAAGAGTCACTGTGAGAGACCCCCTACCCCCCTCCATCTGGCACGCAGGCTTGAGCAAATGCTCGATGAGGCAGTGAATTTGCTGCCTCTGAATGAGATAGTGTGTGGGGTGATTACACGTCCTCTGCTCATTTTAGCAGAGCTGCAAGAAGTTAACTTTAATGTGTTTTGTTGGTACACACTCATAAGGTTGACTGGAGGTAGATCAAATCAGAGGAAAGACAACCACCTTGTCGCTCAACTTGCTGGCGGCATCAGCGCCGGCCTCCCATCAAAGTGGGATTACCGATGTAAATCTGGCTTATTGAATTGACATTTTGATACAGGCCGTGATTTAAGGCTTCCGCTTTGTGGGACGACGTTCCCTGCTCAATGGACGCTACATTACCTACATGTACATATACCTCAATTACCCCAACTAATCGGTGCCCCCGCACGTTGACTCTGTACCGGTACCCCTGTATATAGCTTCACTATTGTTCTTTTACTGCTGCTCTTTAATTACTTGTTACTTTTATTTTTTACTTATCAATTTTTTACTGAACACTTATTTTTCTTAAAACTGCATTGTTGGTTAAGGGCTTGTAAGTAAGCATTTCACTGTAAGGTGAAATGTTGTATTCGGCGCATGTGACAAGTACAATTTGATTAACTGTTAGTTCTTCCTTAACTCAGTCCGAACGTCAAAAGCTTCCAATGCCAGTTAGGGTCACGCATCAATTGTCTGATGATGGAAAAGGGGGCGGGTGAAATATGCCGGGAATTGTGGGTAACCTTGTGCAAGGCTGAGGCGTTAATAACTCAAACGTTCTTGGTAGGCCGGAGTTCTTTGCGCTGCGTCGGGTTGTCTGATTGATCTCTGATTGATAACTGCTGAATCTCTGTGAGACTTGAAATGACACTGCAGCGTCATAGTCCCCCATAAACACATAACCAGCTTGGAACAACAATGACCTGGGTGCATATCATATCCCAGGTCAAAGGGGCCGGCTCCATTCTTGTTTGTAAGCTGATTGTGGTGGGTCTTGTATGTAACACTACGAGACCTTGGGACTATAAGGTTCTGTGATATTGAGCATGAAAGTTTTCACATTTCAGAACATTTTTGTAGTGAATTTTTCTTTCATAACCCAGGTCCTCACCTTAAAGGTACCTAAAGTGCAGAGTATCAATATCCTAAGAAATTTGTAAATGTTTTTTTTTTAGGTGGGTGCAATCGCAGATAGAACCTTATAGCGCTGAAATGTCAATCTGGGTTCGGCTATAAGGATCTATCTGCCACAGAATGTTACAATTATTTCAATAGAAAAGTACAGACATTTAATGTTAGACCTCCACAAGTCTGGTTCATCCTTGGGATCAATTTCCAAACGCCTGAAGGTACCACATTCATCTGTACAAACGATAGTACGCAAGTATAAACACCATGGGACCACGCAGCTGTCATACCGCTCAGGAAGGAGACGTGTTCTGTCTCCTAGAGATGAATGTACTTTGGTGCAAAAAGTGCAAATCAATCCGAGAACAACAGCAAAGGACCTTGTGCAGATGCTGGAGGAAACAGGTACAAAAGTTTCTATATCCACAGTAAAACGAGTTCTATATCGACATAACCTGAAAGGCCACTCAGCAAAGAAGAAGCCACTGCTCCAAAACCGCCATAAAAAAGCCAGACTACGGTTTGCAACTGCACATGGGGACAAAGATCCTACTTTTTTGAGAAATGTCCTCTGGTCTGTTGAAACAAAAATATAACTATTTGGCCATAATGACCATCGTTATGTTTGGAGGAAAATGGGGGAGGCTTGCAAGCCGAAGAACACCATCCCAACCGTGAAGCAAAGGGGTGGCAGCATCATGTTGTGGGGGTGCTTTGCTGCAAGAGGGACTGGTGCACTTCACAAAATAGAGGGCATCATGAGGACAGAAAATGATGTGGATATATTGATGCAACATCTCAAGACATCAGTCAGGAAGTTAAAGCTTGGTCGCAAATGGGTCTTCGAAATGGACAATGACTCCAAGCATACTTCCAAAGTTTTGGCAAAATGGCTTAAGGACAACAAAGTCAAGGTATTGAAGTGTCCATCACAAAGCCTTGACCTCAAACCTATAGAAAATGTGTGGGGAGAACTGAAAAAGCGTGTGCGAGCAAGGAGGCCTACAAACCTGACTCAGTTACAACAGCTCTGTCAGGAGGAATGGGCCAAAATTCACCCAACTTATTGTGGAAGGCTTGTGGAAGGCTACCCGAAACATTTGACACGTTAAACAATGTAAAGGCAATGCTACCAAATACTATTGGAGGGTATGTAAACTTCTGACCCACTGGGAATGTGATGAAAGAAATAAAAGCTGAAATAAATAATTCTCTCTGCTATTATTCTGACATTTCAAATTCTTAAAATAAAGCGGTGATCCTTACTGACCTAAGACAGGGAATTTTTACTAGGATTAAATATCAGGAATTGTGAAAAACTTAGTTTAAATGTATTTGGCCAAGGTGTATGTAAACTTCCGACTTCAACTGTACAATGAACAGACACTTTTTTTCATTCATGTATTTTGGATTGAGAGAAGCTTAATGCATCTCCCACAGCCTGTCAATAAACCACATTCAATTTCACATTTTTGGGAAGAACACCATTAGCGGGCTGCCCATGGGCCGAGAGAGATGCTTAAAATATCAGTTGTTTGGCAGTTAAGGATTGTAAAGTGCAGATTCAAGACCGCAATGCATATCGCCATGGAGAAACGTGCACGTTGAATTCTAGGAGTCAAGTCTGCTTTAGATTTTGCTGCAAAAGTGCCTTATTACCCACTCAGCCAATTTGAACATATCATGGTTTTAATTTGGTGGGTTTTCTGACCAGAGACTGGTCTGCCATTGTACAGTGACTTGCCATATCCTAATTGCTGTGACAATTAGCATGCATGTTATCAGGGGCTGTACTGTACTACCTGTGCCCGAGCACCTGCCCCTTTGCCCTCCCGCTCATCAATTGTTATTTTGGGTGGTGCTATATTGTATACAGTTTTTGTGGTTGTTACCCTCAAGTTGTCGTGACGTTGCCAAGATTGCCAGCCCCCATCGCATTTGCTGGTTAGTCGTGCATGTTTGTCTACCGTGTACTAAGCTCGCGCTCGTTTGCTCCCATTTCCCAGTCTGCCCTGTATGGAGATTGCATGCGCCTGGTGTGTGTGTGTGGGGGTGGCAAGGTACCTAGTTTAAATATCAACACTACTGCCACAGCAGCTGCAGGCATAACATTTGATTAACACTTCACAACACTTGATTTCCATCATCTATATTCGTTCTGGTTTGCTGAGCAGAGAGAGCAGCAGAGAGAGCAGCAGAGAGAGCAGCAGAGAGAGCAGCAGAGAGGAGCGGCTGCATCTTTGACTGTCCAATCCAACTCCATCCCTTCAGTCGGGAGTTGCACATGTGTCAGGGCAGCAGCAGCACAGGCAGTCTAGACTCTAGCTAACTAACATATACTAAAATATCCACACAAGCCACTAGCCACCTGCCCCCTGAAAGGTCTGTGCCCGGTCCTGATGAGCACTATAGAACATTACCCGTGTAAACCGGTCAAGACCTTGTGAATATGACAATAATATTAAAATTGCCTGTCATCCATTTTACAAACAAATACTTGTATCAATAAAGTACAGAGGTCTCAACAGTCCTCCCCCAGCTCCAACTTTTATCTGTTTAGTTTTTTAAATCTTCTTTCTCTACTTTCTGAATTTCTGATTTGCATTCAAGGAGGAGAGCAAATGAAACAAATTGGAGAAAAAGCAGTGGAGAAGAGAGAGAGAGAGAGAGAGAGAGAGAGAGCTAGCTCACCTGAGACACTGCCTTGTTTTATTTATGAAGGCTCTGCCAGCTCACGATGGAGACAAATTACCTTTTAACAATGTGAAATAGAATTTTGTTTACAAGGCTACGCTTCCCCTTGGTTTTTCGAATGAGATTTCTCACAGCCGCCCCATTTATATCGCAGATCCTTATCATCTCAATCTTTCAAAACCAATCAGTTTGAAGAAAGGGATGGGGAAGAAGAAGAATGAATCTGTGTCCATAAAATGGAGCCATTAGGTATATTTATGAATTCCATGCCCCAGCCCAATGCCAGCCCATTCCCTTCACGTAGTTTATTTGCATGTGAGGCTACTTGTCCATTGCTTTATTTAAAGTCTAAATTCTTGGCCGCAATTAAACCAATTGCTAATATACAGTAGGTCAAGCGCTCTGTTGGTTCAGTGAGAATATTTACGCTGTATCGGAGGTGTTAAAGGACACAACTTGTCCTTACAATACAGCATAACCACTTTGAGTATAGTCTGCCACTTCGAGGTAGTCTTCAACTTTTTTTACCAGGCCGAACTGGAATATTTGGGGCCTTTATCCGCCATCTGGACAGGGAAAAAAGGGTAAGCAGCAATTTTTTGTTTTCTTGGTAGTCGGACAGCAAATTCCCCCAACTACATCACAAACATACCTCAATATGAGAGAAACCTTCCACCCACTCCTACCTTGGCCTTTGTTTTCAAACATCACTACCCCTGGATACCTGCACGTGACATTTAGGAGTAGCAAAGTCACATTTTTATAGCGCAAAAGCACATAGGCTCATTCGTAGTCAAAGCGAGACAAAGTGTTATTTTATTAGCTGAAATAACAGGTGTTCTGATATGCTTTTTTTTTGCGGAATACTGTCGAAAGCACCTTATCTCTGCACTGTAAATCCTCGATTCCATTATTTGATGCTCTCAACCATATTTTTTACATTAAAGTGATGGATGTCAAATGTAAAACTCCAAGGTTCCCTTTGTTGTCTTCCCCTCCTGCCTTCCCTCTACGTACGCTACCTCTTCCAGATCAGCATGGATCTTTTAAATAAAAAAAATAAAAACGTTTTTTTTGATCTTTTAAATACTAAGTACCTGTCTGGTATAATTGGTCTTGTTGTGCTTGCTGCCTACATTTTCTCTCTATGTAATCCAAAATAGAACATTGGTGAAAGTTTTTAGTCTTGTTGTCCTACTTCTAACAGCCCAAGACACTGACTACAGGTCATGGTTTTAGGCCAGCAGCTTGCCTTGTCTCTCCCTGGCACAGATCTCCTATGTGAGGCGGCCGTAGCGATTGGACAGCCAGGGGCTAATCTTACACCCCTCCCTCAGTGAGATGTTTTGCCCTTTTGCTCTTTCACTTCTTTTCACACCTCTGAGTCTCCCAGATACCCCGGAGCTGAGTTGACAGACTCTTGAGAGTCTACCGGGGTCCAAATGGTGTGTCTCAGTGTTCCAGGGCAAGCTGGGCAGCCGGAGCCCCCAGGCATTCCCACAGGAGCTTTCAGTGGGGAAGAAGTAGAACTCTTCACGTCTTCTCCTGTCCTGCCCAGTCACAACGAACCTTGTGAGGAAACCTCTCCCTTGCCCAGTCCACCGCCGCCATGTTTGTTTGTGCTATCTCTTTTAACCTGTTCTCTGTCAGCTAGTTCACTCAGGGTCAGTTTTTTGAGAGAGAAAATGGACAAATGGAATCTCGGCCATATCATGTAAGATTGACGGGATTCTTACGGCAGCAGGGCTCCCTTGAAAAAGAGATTCACCTGGTTAAATAAAGGACAAGAAAGAAGAAAAAATCATCATAACCATAATAAAAACCAAAAAAATGTATTGACCGGAAATATTTTTGATAAAAGGCATCTGGTGAAAATGTGGATTCAACAGGCATCGAATCTTCGACTTGTCTTTATTTCTGTCTTTCTGAGTACGGAGAAAGCACGCTGTGTTTCATAGCTGTGGGGTATTGTGCTCACTGTAGTGTAGCCAAACTCACTGTGCTGAATAGAAGATCTGAGATGGGAGGGAGGTAGCAAAGAGAATAGAGCCCCCCCTCCCCGTCCCACATGTAATACATTATTGCTGATGTACAATCTGAAAACTTGGGTTTTTCGTTTTCATTCCCTACCACTCGAGTCAGCAGGGAGGAGAGGTGACAGAAGTATTTTGGGGTCGTCAAACCTCGCTGAGAAAAAATAGCACGCGTGGCATGTTACCCTCTCCACTATGATTGATATGTTGTTGACCTGTACTGCTCCCACCCTCTCTCGCGAGTCCACACACACACACACACCCACACACTCACACACCCACACACACTCCTCTCAGCCTATGTGGAGAATATCCAGAGCCCAAGGATAGATGCGGTTAATTCCCAAATAAAGGAAACACCAACATAAAGTGTCTTTAATAATAGGGCTTTAGGCCATCACGAACCCCCAGAACAGCTTCAATGGATTCTAGTGTCCGGAATGCTAGGACGGATTCCAGTAAAAATTCCATCATTTGGTGTTTTGTTGATGGTAGTGGAAAACGCTGTCTCAGGCGCCTCTCCAGAATCTCCCATAAGTGTTCAATTGGGTTGAGATCTGGTGACGGAGACGGCCACGGAAAATGGTTTACATCGGTTTTTATGCTCATCAAACCATTCAGTGACCACTTGTGCACCTGTGGATGAGGGCATTGTCATCCACTCCCATCAGGATATAAATGATTCATCATAGGCTGATGATGATTACTCAGAATGGCTGTTGCTTTACTGGCGTTTACTTTGCCCTCTAAGGGGTTGAAGTGGACCTAACCCATGCCAGGAAAATGCACCCCCACACCACAAGAGAGACGCCAGATCCCACATACCTGTAGATGAACCACTAACTAATTATGTTGTTTTGACATGTTCCTACCCAGAGGTTATTGAAATGCGATATCGCCAGATGAATCTCTGTGGGAATTCTTCTACTAATAGCTCTCAATGAAATGCAGCTGTTGAGGAAAATAACAGTTGAATAAAATATGGCATGATGGTACATTTTCTCGACATCCCACATTATTTGAAAACAATTAAACAGACTGTAATTGATATGTGTAAGCAGCTTCTGGAGTCAGAACATTATAACACTCGTTTTAATTTAAAATGGGCTAAAAGAGATACAACCTTGTCTGGAGCGTTGCTCATTTTGTTGGTAAAGATATTTTCATATTCACACTGGTTTATCTTGCCTGTACAGTATTTGGAATAATGTATATACAGTGGGGCAAAAAAGTATTTAGTCAGCCACCAATTGTGCAAGTTCTCCCACTTAAAAAGATGAGAGAGGCCTGTAATTTTCATCATAGGTACACTTCAACTATGACAGACAAAATGAGAAAAAAAATCCAGAAAATCACATTGTAGGATTTTTAATGAATTTATTTGCAAATTATGGTGGAAAATAAGTATTTGGTCACCTACAAACAAACAAGATTTCTGGCTCTCACAGACCTGTAACTTCTTCTTTAAGAGGCTCCTCTGTCCTCCACTCGTTACCTGTATTAATGGCACCTGTTTGAACTTGTTATCAGTATAAAAGACACCTGTCCACAACCTCAAACAGTCACACTCCAAAACTTTTTGGTAAAAACTCAACTCGTCGTGTTTGGAGGACAAAGAATGCTGAGTTGCATCCAAAGAACACCATACCTACTGTGAAGCATGGGGTGGAAACATCATGCTTTGGGGCTGTTTTTCTGCAAAGGGACCAGGACGACTGATCCGTGTAAAGGAAAGAATGAATGGCGCCATGTATCGTGAGATTTTGAGTGAAAACCTCCTTCCATCAGCAAGGGCATTGAAGATGAAACGTGGCTGGGTCTTTCAGCATGACAATGATCCCAAACACACCGCCCGGGCAACGAAGGAGTGGCTTCGTAAGAAGCATTTCAAGGTCCTGGAGTGGCCTAGCCAGTCTCCAGATCTCAACCCCATAGAAAATCTTTGGAGGGAGTTGAAAGTCCGTGTTGTCCAGCAACAGCCCCAAAACATCACTGCTCTGGAGGAGATCTGCATGGAGGAATGGGCCAAAATACCAGCAACAGTGTGTGAAAACCTTGTGAAGACTTACAGAAAACGTTTGACCTCTGTCATTGCCAACAAAGGGTATATAACAAAGTATTGAGATAAACTTTTGTTATTGACCAAATACTTATTTTCCACCATAATTTGCAAATAAATTCATTAAAAATCCTACAATGTGATTTTCTGGAATTTTTTTTCTCATTTTGTCTGTCATAGTTGAAGTGTACCTATGATGAAAATTACAGGCCTCTCTCATCTTTTTAAGTGGGAGAACTTGCACAATTGGTGGCTGACTAAATACTTTTTTGCCCCACTGTATATTTTTTCCAATATTTGTTTGATCAGCATAGATGAGCAAAGTCTAGGAGTTTGTCCCAAATGGCACCCTATTTCTTATTTAGTGCACTACTTTTGACCAGGTCCTTATCGGAAATAGGGTTCCTCTGGGACGGGCACTAGACTCTTCCCTAAAGTATATCCATGATATCAGCCTAACTTCTGTACCCTTCTATGTTGCCATGCCGCCCAGCTAAGATTGAATTGCTATAATAGTCTTCTGACACACCATATATTCCCATGTACATTAGTGGCACTTGACATGGTTACCATGGAAATACTCCCATCTCCCCTGCTTTTCATTATCAGAATTACAATCTGTCATAGTTCACATCATCTCAGGAGGAATGGAAACACATAAAACTATCTTCAGTGCCATTTGTCATGCTCTGACATATAACCGAGGGAACAAGAGGAACTGGTGTGTACTTTAAGCTGGTACAGTGTGGATTGAGTTTGTAAATAGCAGAGAGGGAGCTGTTGGTATCTGTTTTCTGCTACCTCTCACCTAACATGACATGAACGCATGTGTGTTAGGCTATTTATAGTACTTTCTACTGTTATATGGATGGATGAGAAAAAAACCGATAGTGCATCTCAAGA
Source organism: Salvelinus alpinus (assembly GCF_045679555.1). Taxonomy (NCBI): domain Eukaryota; kingdom Metazoa; phylum Chordata; class Actinopteri; order Salmoniformes; family Salmonidae; genus Salvelinus; species Salvelinus alpinus. The sequence goes on from NC_092091.1 coordinate 53,873,685, forward strand.
GATATCATCTTGCGAAATGAAATGTGAATCTATGGATTGATGGATGACTTTACAGTATATGTTCATTTGTGGAACTCTCTTTAGAGGTGCTGGACCGTTGTGTGCGTTTCTAACGCCTTTCAACTGCGTTGTTCCCATTAACCACCCTCTCCCAGAAAACTGTCTGCCTGCCCACTTTCACTGACTTTTCTTTCTTCACGAGATATGAAAATAAATCCTTTTCGACTGAATTACTTACAGTATTCCTAACCTCTCTCTACCCACTTCAACATTCCCACCCTTTTCTCCCACACCAAATCATGCACCAGATGTGAATAGTTCTTCATTCCTCCGGCGGATCCCTTAGATCCCTGCCACCTGCTCGTCTCCCTGCCCGTCCTCGAAGCTCCGCGAGGGGGGTCACTCTGGGTAAACAAGAGGCTCTAATGGGAGGGAGGTATATCGCTCCCTCCCTCTCAGCTGCCTCCGAGCGCACTCAGTACAGCGTCTCTGACCTGGAGCAGAGACCCATCCTCTGCTCATTATGCCCGAGCTGGATGAGAGAAAGAGAGAGAGAGAGGGACGGGGGGATGAAAGATAGGAGAGAAGAGGAAGTGTGAGGGAGATGGAGAGAGGACAGAGAGGGAGAGAGAGTGGAAAGGGAGAGGGAAAGAACTAGACAAACCGGTTAACAGAGGAGGGGATTGATGGAGGGGACTAGCTATACAGTAGGTAGCTAGGAAGCATAAGAGGGAAACAGTCTAATGTCCCCTCCCTCTTCCCTCTCCTCCCATCGCTCTCTGCCCCCATCTCTCTTGCCACCCCTATTCACCTCTCTCTGCTTTGATTGGTGACGCAGCAGGTTGCACCCTGTAATGCATTAGCAAGCCACTTGGGACTTGCTGTAGCTCAAACTACTAGGCGTCAAACTGGAGGTTAGCTGAGGTTTGTTTTCTTCCCACATTAATGGGTTTAGATGAGGATCTGCATTATGTAAGGTCCTCGGTTCACTTCCTCAATCTTCTCATACCTTTCAGGTGTGGGCAAAGCAATTCATTGCAGACCCTGATCCAAATAGTATTTGTCCTTTTTATATATTTTTTTTTTTACTTTAGTTGCGCTCGATTGAGCTCACCTGTTGCAAATGGAACCAACAAAGTAGTCCCAAAGGTGCAAACCCCACCCATCTAAGCATTCTGGGCATGCAGGCTCAATCCACCACTCAAAGTATTTCAAAGAAAATATGCTTTTTTAACCAAGGTCTGGTTCATTGGGGACATGAAACAACTGAGTGCATGAATAATCGTTGAGTAACGATCAACTCCAGCTAAAGGAATCTCCACCACGAGATGGCTGTGTTAGTTAGGCACAATGATAACGATAGGATAAGCATTCATGTAAAGTCTGATGATGATGATATGAAACTTGATTGTGAGCAATTATAAACATTTAACCCAACCCCTTTGAATCAGAGAGGTCCAATGGGCTGCCTTAATCGACATCCACAGCGCCCGGGGAACAGTGGGTAAACTGCCTTGCTCAGGGGCAGAATGACAGATTTTTACCTTGACAGCTCAGGGATTTGATCCAGCAACATTTCGTTTACTGGCCCAACGCCCTAACCTTCAGGCTACCTGCCACCCTAGAAGTCCTGGCAGCTCAGAAAAAAGTAGCTTGCACTCATTAATCGGAGGAAGTGTTTTACCTTAAACATGCCTAAGTGCTAAATGTACTTTTGGCATGAATACGTCTCCATATGCCTACCTTGGTTGGTTGTATTGATATAAAATACATTGTATACTCAGTGAAACATTACTATTTAGAATGAGGGAATTTATTATGCAAAGGCATTAATTCCCCTAGGCTTTGTTAAGGGGGAATTACTACGATACATTAGTTTGAATAAGCTTTTCTCTTTCCCTCCCACACCACATTATAATTCGTATCCAGTAGTCAGTGCTGTGAGACATCCCAATTATAGATTTCTACCTAGAATTGCATACATTATCCAAACTCTCACTGTATACATTATCCAACCTCTTGTTTCACATGATCAATCGTCTCATTGTATACATTATCTACCCTCTCATTGTCTACATTATCCAACCTCTCTTTGTATATTATACCCCCCAACACACACACACACACATACACACACACACACACAGCCATTGTCATGTTTGCCGTAATCAACCAGAGGTTGCCCGCGCTGGAATGAATTGCTCATTAACAGTGAATTGCTGGAGGCACATTGCATTATTGAAGGGTCAATAAGACGCAGGCTCCTCCTCTGCTATCTTATCGCCGTAGAAGAGGGACTGTGTATTGAAAGAGCAGATTTTACAGTGAGCTCAGCTGCCTCGCCTCATTGATCTATGATCCATAGCTGGAGGAATCATTGACGTTCAAATTCCTCATGAGGCAATGGTAGGGATAAATCACTTGTTTGCTGCTTGTCTATTCTATTCACCCACCAGAACACCAGTAAAGCCTATGTGGCAGGGCATTTCAGCATCAAGTAGAATGTAGGGATAACGTAATGGATAACTGATCAAATTCACAATGGAGATTATAACTAGATTGTGGAAATGTGTGGAAATGTATATAAAACACTGGGGAAAAAAACATTAACTGCATTGGGCCTATAGCCTTTTGCACTCGTACCCGTATACGGGTTGAAAATGGCAGATTTAGGCACTGATAAGCGCCTAAATTGTAACGCAGTGGCTGTACAGTAACATGCTATAATTAAGCAATAAGGCCCGAGGGGGTGTGGAATATGGCCAACATAGCATAGCTTCGCGTAGTGCCTAAGAACAGCCCTTAGCTGTGGTATATTGGCCATATACCCCAAACCCCAGAGATGCCTCATTACTATTATAAACTGGTTACCAACATAAGTAGAACTGTAAGATAGTATCTTTGCGTCATACCTGTGGTATATTGTCTGATATACACACAGCTGAAAAGCTGTTTCTTCCAATCAGCATCCAGGACAAAAACTACCCAGTTTATGACATTATGTATACATTTTCTATGATAACTATCACTTCTCTGATCTTGTCAGATATGAATAACCCATCTATCTGTGAGTATTTCAACCACAGCCTTCTCACCCTAGTTGGTAGTTACAACATCAGTATTTCTCCCCAATCAATGTCCTGCTGAGCGCCTGCAATATTGAAGTACCGCACACGCTAAGCCATGTGCAGCGTAGCCAAACTACAGTACGATCCAACCAACCGTTTGAAGATTGAACCGTATCCGACGAATATTCAGACCAGCAAGCAAGTGGCAGCAAACCATGAACACTATAGCAGCTAGTAGCCCTGCGGGGAGGTAGAGAAGGAGGGATGGAGGGAGAAGAGAGAGATGGGGATCAAGTAAAGGACGTTCCCTCTATTCTCAAAGTCATTCCTCATTCTCCTTCTCTCCCGGGTCTTCCTCAACGGAGCCTACAGATAAAGAGTAATCACCTAGATAAGGCTAATGGACACAGTAATGATAGGGAGGAACATATTTTTTCCCTTTTATAAATGGTACATTGTGTACAGTTGAAGTCGGAAGTTTACATACACCTTAGCCAAATACATGTAATCCTAGTAACAATTCCCTGTCTCAGGTCAGTTAGGATCACCACTTTATTTTAAGAATGTGAAATGTCAGAATAATAGTAGAGAGAATTATTTATTTCAGCTTTTATTTCTTTCATCACATTCCCAGTGGGTCAGAAGTTTACATACACTCATTAAGTATTTGGGAGTATTGCCTTTACATTGATTAACCTTGGTCAAATGTTTCGGGTAGCCTTCCACAAGCCTCCCACAATAAGTTGGGTGAATTTTGGCCCATTCCTCCTGACAGAGCTGTTGTAACTGAGTCAGGTTTGTAGGCCTCCTTGCTCGCACACACTTTTTCAGTTCTACCCACACATTTTCTATAGGTTTGAGGTCAAAGCTTTGTGATGGACACTTCAATACCTTGACTTTGTTGTCCTTAAGCCATTTTGCCACAACTTTGGAAGTGTGCTTAGGGTCATTGTCCATTTGGAAGACCCATTTGCGACCAATCTTTAACTTCCTGACTGATGTTTTGAGATGTTGCTTCAATATATCCACGTAATTTTCCGTCCTCATGATGCCATCTATTTTGTGAAGTGCACTAGGCCCTACTGCAGCAAAACACCCCCACAACATGATGCTGCCACCGCCGTGCCTCACGGTTGGGATGGTGTTCTTCGGCTTGCAAGCCTCCCCCATTTTTCCTCCAAACATAACGATGGTCATTATGGCCAAACAGTTCTATTTTTGTTTCATCAAACCAGAAGACTTTTCTCCAAAAAGTACGATCTTTGTCCCCATGTGCAGTTGCAAACCGTAGTCTGGCTTTTTTATGGCGGATTTGGAGCAGTGGCTTCTTCCTTGCTGAGCGGCCTTTCAGGTTATGTTGATATAGGTCCCATGGGGTTTTTACTTGCGTACTATTGCTTGTACAGATGAACGTGGTAACTTCAGGCATTTGGAAATTGCTCCCAAGGATGAACAAGACTTGTGGAGGTCTACATTTTTTTCTGAGGTCTTGGCTGATATCTTTTGATTTTCCCATGATGTCAAGCGAATATGCACTGAGTTTGAAGTTAGGCCTTGAAATACATCCACAGGTACACCTCCAATTGAATCAAATTATGTCAATTAGCCTATCAGCAGTTTCTAAAGTCATGACATAATTTTCTGGAATTTTCCAAGCTGTTTAAAGCACAGTCAACTTAGTGTATGTAAACTTCTGACCCACTGGAATTGTGATACAGGGAATTATAAGTGAAATAATCTGTCTGTAAACAATTGTTGGAAAAAATACTTGTGTCATGCACAAAGTAGATGTCCTAACCGAAATGCTGAAACTCTAGTTTGTGAACTAGAAATTTGTGGAGTGGTTGAAAAACGAGTTTTAATGACTCCAACCTAAGTGTATGTAAACTTCCGACTTCAACTGTATCTGCTGGTCATTACCTTTCTGTCTGTCCGTCACTCCTTCTTTAGTTAAATAAGGCACATCGAATGAAGTGTCAAGTTAAGAATCATTGTGTAATCTCTTTTTCTGTCATTTTGCAGTCTTAAAGTGTCATTGCACTTTCAAATCAAAGTTTGTCAGATGTTTTCAGACCTCCAAGTAGTCTAATGGCAGGAGGAAACCACTTCATGGGAAGTGGTTCTGTTTTGACATTCCTTTTCTTTTGAGATCTGAAAACATCTGACAAACTTTCATTTTTGAGTGAAATGTTTCTTAGGGAAAAACTTTTGTGTCTGGTGTGACAAAGCTCTTTGCTATAAGAACATAACCTTAAGAACAGCTCTTTGGCTTAGTCCAAATTCTTTTAATGATGGTAAATTATGAGAAACATCCAATCCTGGCTGTATTTTATTGCGATTTGGTTGCGCGCTGTTTGAAATGGTGTCTGCAAAACTCTCATTTACAGCGTAATCACAAAACCTTGCCTCCAGCTAGTTGTCGAAGGAAGTTACGATAAGGGGTAAAAAAAATTATAAAGCTATTGCGAATAAGCACATTAAGGAGCACGAAAACTGATATTTTCCCTTCTATAAATGGTATGTTGTGTATCTACTGATCAAATTACCTTTGTCTGTCCAATGCACCTCCTGCATTTTTTAAATGTTATTTAACTAGGCAGGTCAATTAAGAACAAATTCTTATTTACAAGGATGGCCTAGCAGGCCTCCCCTAACCCGGACAATGCTGGGCCAATTGTGCGCCGCCCTAAGGGACTCCCGATCACGGTCGGTTGTGATACAGCCCGGGATCAAACCATTGTCTGCAGTGAGATGCAGTGCCTTAGAACGCTGCGCCACTCGGGAGCCTGTAGTTGAATTAGGTATGTTGAATGAAATGTCAATTTAAGAATTATTGTCTCCATACATTTGCAGTCTTTAAGTGGAAGACTATTCGTGCCTGGTGTGAAGCTACGATGCTCTTTGGTAGAAGATCATGTCCCATAAGGCTTTGTCAAAACGCAGTGCACCATGTAGGGAATAGGGTGTCATTTGGGACGCACACGATAACTTTCAGAACAATTCTTAATCCACGCATTCATCTAAATTCAAGGCCTCTTCCTTTATAATGCTGGTAAATTATGAAAAACTTCCTGGCTGTTTGAAATAGTGTCTGTAAAACTCTTGTTTACCTTAATCCCATTACCTTGCCTTCAGGAAGTAGTCAAAGGATATTACGATAAGGGGTCAATCCTCTGTGGAGTTTGTAAACATAAATACACTTCTCATCTACAGGATGCTCGGCTGCTCCCGCTGAGGGGAATGCAAAATTAAGCAAGATGGCTTAACGAGAACACCTGCCGAGTAGGGCAAAGGAAGGAGCTGAGGAAGAAGTAGCCCTGGGGTGCTCTGTAACACCCATCCAAATTTCATTAGAGACCAAAGGGACCTTTATTGACTTAAATTCGTTTTTCAGGACTTGGGCCAGTGTAGAATTTAGTAGGCTATGGGTGCGTCCCAAATGGCACCCTACTCCCTACATAGTACACTACTTTTGATCAGAGCCCTATGCAAGCTACCAGAGTGGGCACTGTAGGATAGCAGTACAATTTTCCATTGGATACCATCGTTATATCCCTAGAATTTCTGGTGGAAAGTGGAAATTTCTGGTGGAAATTTCCACATGTTGTTTTTGCAGTCATTAAAGCTGAGATCCACAATAGGTGAAACAGAAACTACTGGCCACCAGTGGTGTAAAGTACTTAAGTAACAATTCTTGAAAGTACTACTTAAGTCATTTTTTTGGGTATCTGTACTTTACTTTACGTTATGCTTAATTTGTAAATGATGTCTGAGTGTTGGAGGGTGCCCTTGGCTATTAATATAAGGAACTTGAAATTATTTATACTTTTTGAGGTCCGGGAGCAAATGAGGTCCGGAAGATGATTTTGACGCTGTTTAGGATACGGAAGTCCTGCCAAAGCCTCATCTTAGTTTAATGAGACCCAAACTAGGACCAGCAGCGGCATAGCAAGTCCTCAATTTCCCCCATTGTGCTCGAGACACAACCTCCCGCCATGCAAATCAACCATGTTTCTTTCGCTTTCATATCCGCCTCTCAAACACAAACGAGAGCCTAACGATTCACAGAGACACTGAGGAGCACCCAAACAATCATTGGAAGTTGGTGTTTGATTAGTTACACACACACACACACACACACGCACACACGCACACACGCACACACGCACACACGCACACACGCACACACACACACACACACACACACACACACACACACACACACACACACACACACACACACACACACACACACACACACACACACACACACACACTCTTATGATCCTTCCTGGCTTATGCTGTCACTGCTACCCTGTTGGCTGGAGCCACAGACTCTTTAGCTATGCCTCAATGGGCCTGGCACTAGATGGAGACATTCATCTAAAGACTGAGATAGGGAGAAGGAGTGAGAGGAGAAAAGTGATGCATAAACAGTATGACGAGGCGCAAACCTGTCGATTTGGCTGTTCGCATCGAGAGACTGGTTCCTACTTTTGAAGCTGCCTCCCTTGTAATCAAATCAAAATATTTAATCAAATTTTATTGAATGCATACACATATTTAGCAGATGTTTTTGCAGGTGTAGCGAAATGCTTGTGTTCCTAGCTCCAACAGTGCAGAAATATCTAACAATACATAATACACACAAATCTAAAAAGTAAAATAATGGAAATTAGAAATATTAGGACAAGCAATGTCGGAGTCCAGAATATAAATATATTTGTACAGTACCAGTCAAAAGTTGGGACACACCTACTCATTCAAGGGTTTATCTTTATTTGTACTATTTTCTACATTGTAGAATAATAGTGAAGACATCAAAACTATGAAATAACACACATGGAATCATGTACTAACCAAAAAAGTGTTCAACAAAAGAAATATATATTTGAGATTTGAGATTCTTCAAAGTAGCCACTCTTTGTCTTGATGACAGCTTTGCACACTCTTGGCATTCTCCAAACCAGCTTCATGAGTTAATTACCTGGAATGAATTTACAGTGGAGTTACAGTGATGGTGCCGAAGGGGATGGCTACCGTTTTATTGGCTCTTAACCAACCGTGCTATTTTGTTTGTTTTTTCACATGGTTTGTAACTTATTTTGTTCTATAATGTTGCTGCTACCGTCTCTTATGACCAAAAAGAGCTTCTGGACATCAGAACAGCGATTACTCACCTCAAATTAGACAAAATAATTTTTCTTTAATGAGTCGGACGGGAGGGATATACTCTAAACATCCAAACAGGCCCTCATCCCCGTCATTCGCTGGAAAAAGAAACTGAGATTTCGTGGAAAGAGATCAGGGTGCCTTGTGAGGATCAGGCGAGTGTCTAATCTGCATTTGCCTTCCGTACTGTTAGCTAACGTTCAATCGCTGGTAAATAAATGGCAAGAACTGAAAGCAAGTATATCCTACCAACGGGACATTAAAAACTGCAATATCTTATGTTTCACCGAGTTGTGGCTGAACGACGACGTTAATAACATACAGCTGGCGGGTTATACACTCTATTGGCAGGACAGAACAGCAGCCACTGGTAATACACGGGGCTGGGCCCTATGCATATTTGTAAACAACAGCTGGTGCACGATATCTGAGTCTCAAGGTTTTGCTTGCCTTAGGTAGAGTATCTCGTGATAAGCTGTAGACCACACTATCTACCGAGAGAGTTTTAACTTCTTATGGCTGCAGGGGCAGTATTGAGTAGCTTGGATGAAAGGTGCACAGAGGTGCCCATAGTAAACTGCCTGCTCCTCAGTCCCAGTTGCTAATATATGCATATTATTATTCGTATTGGATAGAAAACACTCTGAAGTTTCTAAAACTGTTTGAATGATGTCTGTGAGTATAACAGAACTCATATTGAAGGCAAAAACCTGAGAAAAAATCCAAACAGGAAGTGGGAATTCTGAGGTTGGTAGATTTTCAACACAGCCCCTATTGAACAAACAGTGGGATATGGATGAGTTTGCACTTCCTACGGCTTCCACTAGATGTCAACAGTCTGTAGAACCTTGTCTGATGCCTCTACTGTGAAGTGGGGCCGAAGGAGACAGGAAATAGTCAGGTCTACCATGACCTGGACATGCTCTGACCATGCGCGTTCACATGAGAGGGAGCTATGTTCCATTGCACATTTGAAGTCAATGTAATTCTCCGGTTGGAACGTTATTCAAGATTTATGTTAAAAACATTCTAAAGATTGATTCAATACATCGTTTGACATGTTTCTACTGACTGTTACGGAACTTTTGGACATTTCGTCTGCTTTTAGTGAACGCGCTTCCTGACGTTGGATTTGTTTACCAAACACGCTAACAAAAATAGCTATTTGGACATAAATGATTGACATTACCGAACAAAACAAACATTTCTTGTGGAAGTGGGAGTCCTGGGAATGCATTCCGACAAAGATCAGCAAAGGTAAGGGAAGAATTATAATGCTTTTTATGAGTTTTGTTGACTGCACAATTTGGCGGGTAACTGTATGGCTTGCTTTTGTGGCTGGACGCTGTTCTCAGATTATTGAATATTGTGCTTTTGCCATAAAGCTTTTTTAAATCTGACACAGCGGTTGCATTAAGAACAAGTGTATCTTTAATTCTATGTAAAACATGTATCTTTCATCAAAGTTTATGATGAGTATTTATGTTATTTGACGTGGCTCTCTGCAATTTCTCCGGATATTTTGGAGGCATTTCTGAACATGGCGCCAATGTAAACTGAGGTTTTGGGATATAAATATTAACTTTATCTCCCAGTTGCTAATATATGCATATTAGTAGATTTGGATAGATTATTATTATTCGTATTGGATAGAAAACACTCTGAAGTTTCTAAAACTGTTTGAATGTTGTCTGTGAGTATAACAGAACTCATATGGCAGGCAAAAACCTGAGAAAAAATCCAACCAGGAAGTGGGAAATCTGAGGCTTGTAGGTTTGCCTATCCAATATACAGTGTCTATGGGGTCATATTGCACTTCCTACGGCTTCCACTAGATGTCAACAGTCTTTAGAACCTTGTTTGATGCTTCTACTGTGAAGGAGGGGGGAATGAGAGCTGAATGAGTCAGAGGTCTGGCAGAGTGGCATGAGCTGATCATGCGCTTTCACCTGAAAGCTCTGTTCCGTTGCATTTCTACAGACAAAGGAATTCTCCGGTTTAAACATTATTGAAGATTTATGGTTAAAACATCCTAAAGATTGATTCTATACTTCGTTTGACATGTTTCTACGAACTTTAATATGACTTTTCGTCTAAACTTTCGCCTGGACTTGCCCGTGCGTCGTGGGTTTGGATTGTGTACTAAACACGCAAACAAAAAGGAGATATTTGTACATAAATTATGGACTTTATCGAACAAATCAAACATTTATTGTGGAACTGGGATTCCTGGAAGTGCATTCTGATGAAGATCATCAAAGGTAAGCGAATATTTATAATGCTATTTCTGACTTTGTTGACTCCACAACATGGCGGATATGGCTTGGTTTGGTGTCTGAGCGCTGTACTCAGATTATTGCATGGTGTGCTTTTTCCGATTATGAGTATGAGTATTTCTGTAATTTGATGTGGCTCTCTGCAAAATCACCGGATGTTTTGGAACTACTGAACGTAACGCGCCAATGTAAACTGAGATTTTTGGATATAAATATGAACTTTATCGAACAAAACATACATGTATTGTGTAACATGAAGTCCTATGAGTGTCATCTGATGAATATTATCAAATGTTAGTGATTCATTTTATCTCTATTTCTGCTTTTTGTGAATCCTCTCTTTGGCTGGAAAAATGGCTGTGTTTTTCTGTGACTAGGTACTGACCTAACATAATCGTTTGGTGTGCTTTCGTCGTAAAGCCTTTCTGAAATCGGACACTGTGGTGGGATTAACAACAAGTTTTTCTTTAAAATGGTGTGAAATACTTGCATGTTTGAGGAATTTTAATTATGAGATTTCTGTTGTTTGAATTTGGCGCCCTGCACTTTCACTGGCTGTTGCCATATCGATCCCGTTACCGGGATCTTAGCCGATCTCAGCCATAAGAGGTTTAAGGGCTTGTTAGTAAGCATTTCACTGTAAGGTCTACATTTGTTGTATTTGGCACATGTGATAAATCAAATTTGATTTGATTTCAATTAACAGGTGTGCCTTGTTAATTTGTGGATTTTTTTCCCTTTTTAATGCGTTTGAGCCAATCAGTTGTGTTTTGACAATGTAGGGTGGTATACAGAAGATAGACCTATTTGGTAAAAGACCAAGTCGATATTATGGCAAGAGCAGCTCAAATAAGCAAAGAGAAACAACAGTCAATCATTACTTTAAGACATGAAGGTCAGTCAATCCGGAAAATGTCAAGAACATTGAAAGTTTCTTCAAGTGCAGTCACAAAAATCATCAAGCGCTATGATGAAACTGGTTCTCATGAGTACCGCTACAGGACTGGAACACCCAGAGTTACCTCTGCTGCAGAGCATACGTCAATTAGAGTTAACTGCACCTCAGATTGCAGCCCAAATAAATGCTTCACAGATTTCAAGTAACAGTCACATCTCAACGTCAACTGTTCAATCAAGTGTATTTATAAAGCCCTTTTTACATCAGCCGATGTCACAAAGTGCTATACCTAAAACCCCAAACAGCAAGCAATGCAGATATAGAAGCACGGGGGCTAGGCAAACCTCCCTAGAAAGGCAGGAACCTAGGAAGAAACCTAGAGAGGAACCAGGCTCTGAGGGTTGGCCAGTCCTCTTCTGGCTGTGCCGGGTGGAAATTATAACAGTACGTGGCCAAGATGAACAAAGTGGTTCACAGATGACCAGCAGGGTCACATAATAACAATCACAGTGGTTGTAGAGGGTGCAACAGGTCAGCAACTCAGGAGTAAATGTCAGTTGGCTTTTCATAGCCGATCATTCAGCGTTAGAGACAGCAGGTGCGGTAGAGAGAGAGTCAAAAACAGCAGGTCCAGGACAAGGTAGCACGTCCGGTGAACAGGTCAGAGTTCCATAGCCGCAGGCAGAACAGTTGAAACTGGAGCAGCAGCACGACCAGGTGGACTGGGGAAAGCAAGGAGTTACCAGGCCAGGTAGTCCTAAGGCATGGTCCTAGGGCTCAGGTCCTTCGAGAGAAAGAGAGAAATAGAGAAAGAGGGAGAGAGAAAGAGAGAGAATTATAGGGAGCATACTTAAATTCACACAGGACACCGGAGCGGCAGGTAGCCTAGTGGTTAAAGCATTGGGCCAGTAACTGAAAGGTTGCTGGATTGAATCCTCAAGCTGACAAGGTAAAAATTTGTCGCTCTGCCCCTGAACAAGAAAGTTAACCCACTCTTCCCCGGTAGGCCATCATTGTAAATAAGAATTTTTTCTTAACTGACTTGCCTCGTTAAATTAATAATAATAAAAAATAAGACAGGAGATATACTCCTGACACATGAACTATTGCGTCATAAATACTGAAGGCTGAGACAGGATGGGTCGGGAGACACTGTGGCCCTGTACGACAATACCCCCGGACAGGGCCAAACAGGCAGGATATAACCCCTCCCACTTTGCCAAAGCACAGCCCCCACACCACTAGAGGGATATCTTCAACCACCAACCTACTACCCTGAGACAAGGCCGAGCATAGCCCACGAAGATCTCGCCCACGGCACGAAACCGAGGGAGGGCGCCAACCAGGACAGGAAGATCACCTCAGTGACTCATCCCACTCAAGTGACGCACCCCTCCTAGGGACGGCATGGAAGAGCACAAGTAAGCCAATGACTCAGCCCCCGTAATAGGGTTAGAGGCAGAGAATCCCAGAGACAGCAAGGAAGGTTCGTCATTGTATTGTTAATCTCAGTGCTATAATGGGGTCTAAAACCAGACTGAAGCATTTCGTACACATTGTTTGTCTTCAGGAAGGCAGTGAGTTGCTGCGCAACAGCTTTTTCTCAAACGTTTGAGAGGAATGGGAGTTTTGATATAGGCTGATAGTTTTTCAAATTTTCTGGGTCAAGGTATGGCTTTTTCAAGATAGACTCTATTACTGCCACGTTTAGTGAGTTTGGCACACATCCGGTGGATAGGGAGCCATTTATTATGTTCAACACAGGAGGTCCAAGCACAGGAAGCAGCTCTTTCAGTAGTTTAGTTGGAATAGGGTCCAGTATGCAGTTTGAAGGTTTAGAGGTCAAGTGCTCAGCATATGTGGGAACTCCTTCAAGACTGTTGGAAAAACATTCCTCATGAAGGTGTTTGAGAGAATGAGAGAATAGACCATTTCAGATTGTCAGTGATGTGTACGCCAAGGAACTTGAAGCTTTTCACCTTCTCCACTGCGGCTCCGTCAATGTGGATGGTGGCGTGCTCCCTCTGTTGTCTCCTGAAGTCCACGATCAGCTCCTTCGTTTTGTTGACGTTGAGGGAGAGGCTATTTTACTGGCACCACCGCTGTAAACAGCACTGCCAGTCTGCCGGCGATTGACTGTCATCAAATCTCAGAGACCCATGAATGTAGCTTGGCTACACAGTGTCTCGGGTGTGACGGTAGACTGTACTCTCTCGTCGTGATGTTTGAATTACACCCATACCTCCCACCAAACACATAAAGCCTGTTATTTTCCAACTGCGGCATTCAGCAGCGGGGCCAGCTTCGTTTGAAGTTCCGCCTTTCGCATCCTCATTAAACATTCTGCTGTGTTGTCACTGTCGAGTTAGTTAGGCTGTGTGGCGGATGTTGCCTAGCAACTCTGGAACATCCCGCTTCTCCCCCTCCCCCAAACTCACATTCACCTCCTAGAGTATTTAGCAATGTTGAGATAATCAAAATAAGAAGTGCAAGGTAAACATGCCATTAACATTCAAGGTCCCTAATAACCATGATAAAATAATTGGGAAGAAAAAACAGTTGGAGCGAATCAATGTCATCAAATTGGTTTACTTTATATGCATGACTACACTCTTTTGCCCACTCACTTTCACCCTAGCTTCATGCTATGCATGTTTGGATAATCTGTACATGTCACTGTCCGTGGCTCCTGACATGCTGGGATCAAATGTCTAGTTAATTACCTGTGCTTGTCTTCCCCTTTCATGAGCATACAAAAGACTGGATGACTAGCTGGTAAACTGAAGGATGGAAATACCATGCTGATCTGACACACACACACACACACACACACACACACACACACACACACACACACACACACACACACACACACACACACACACACACACACACACACACACACACACACACACACACACACACACACACACACACACACACACACACACACACACACACACACACACACCACACAAACACACCTTGCCAGCTGAGGGCAGAGGCTCCACCAGAAACAGGAGGTGGAGAAAAAGGAGGAGATAGAGGAGGAATGAGAGAGTGGGTGGAGGAGAGACAACAGGGGAAAGAGGGCAAGCCACAGCGCTCTCCCCTCTCTCTTCAACTCTCCCCCTCCTCTCCCCTACCCCCCAACCCCCTCTCTCCTCTCTGCCAGGACTGACACCTGCTGGCTGGTCCCCAGTGATACGGCCTAATAAAGCTTGACAGCCTGGCAGGGCTGGCTCGAGAGAGTGCTTCAATAAAGCAATCCACCAGGCTCCCTTATTTACTGACCATCGACAACCAGATTAAACCGTAGCGTGGGTTTTGTCCTTCCTCCCGCTCCTCCTGCCACGGCTTTAAGGTTAATTACCAGAACCAGACAGTCGAGCATTTATGGAGTAGTAGACCCCCACCTCATTCTGGTGCTGGAGTTGTGTTTTCTTCACCTGAGTGACCTAAGACTGAGGAAGTAATGAAGTGAACAGTTGAGAGAAACTACAGTGGGTATAGTGTAAATGGTGTAACGTTTATAGAACTGTCTGTGAACTCGGGGGTGTTGAGGGTGATAAGTCGATGCTTCTATCAAATACATACATATGACTGAATTCTTTAATGTCAAATGATCAAGATTGGCTTCTTTTACATTTGATAAAAGTACAGACTCAAAGTGATTTAACATACATTGCAGTTGGAGAAATATGGGAAAGTTATGCTTCTTAAAAATGTGATAAACTTATTATTCCACTTTGGAGACAAGAAGGAGTAAAATGCCCTTGAATGATTTTCACACGTTCTAGAGAGCTCTTCTTTGTTCACGCGCATTGTTCACACCCTCTTAAGCCTTAGCCCCACCCATCTCTTTAAGAATTCACTTGTAAATGGCTGAGTCAGCATGGGATTGGCCTCCAGAAAGTAATCTCTCTATTATCCCAGCCCAGTGTCAGAGATTATTGTGAAATAGACACATATTTCTTATTGGAAATTGGTGACAGGCACATGAAAAATAGATTTTTTTTGTGTGCATTACACCATTTTGTATACAGTGCATTTCAATCACTGGCAACTTTAGAAATTTAGCTAGTTAGCTACTTTGCAACTACTTACTACTGTTTAGCTATTTTGCAGCTATTAAGCATGTTAGCTAACCCTTTCTCTAACCTTAACCCTTTAACTAAACATAACCCTCACCCCTAACCTTAACCCCTAGTCTAGCTACCATTAGCCACCTAGCTAGCCTAGCTAATGTTCAAGGCATTTCTGCTTAAAGAAATACATCCCAAAAATATATATTTTGAACGGTCCTACTGTGAAGTGGTTGTAAGACCACTGTAAATGATGTAACATTTATAGATCTGTCTGTAAACTTGAGTGTGGAGTGTAATAGACTTTGTGGCAGACCAGGGGGTTTGATCAAGACGTTTACATAAGTCAGACACAGACACAAGTGTGATACCTCAGTTTCAAGGGAGTATATTTAAAACAATAAAGAAAAATAAAAGAAACCGTTCTCCTCCAGGAGACCTCTTCCAGGTAACTGCCTTCTGGGTTCCCGGGGAATGCTGTCTCCTCTGGGGTAGAACACCGAGCCCCTTGGTTCTAGCAGACGGTCAGAGTACTGGTCCATCAGGCGCTGGAACGTGGGCGAGGCTCCATGGAGAACGAACAGGAGGACCCGGTATTGGTATAAGCCGGGAAAAGGCTGCCAAGGTACCTGCCAATACCCCTTGGTCAGGTCCAGGGTGCTGATGTACCGGGCCTTTCCCAACTGGTCGATGAGCTCGTCCACCCTCGGAATGGGGTAGGCGTCGAACAAACTGATGTCGTTCACCCCCCGGAAGTCATTGCAAAAATGGCTGCACCATGCGCTGTGGAAAACCTAGATTACTCCCATCCTCAGCATAGCCTCCACCTCATGCTTCACGGCTGTCCTCACATGCCACCTTTTCTCAATATAGGGGGTGCTGTTTCCACTTTGGAAAATATCGTCTCCAAATTAAACTGCCTCATACTCAATTCTTGCTCGTACAATATGCATATTATTATTACTATTGGATAGAAAACAATCCCTAGTTTCTAAAACCGTTTGAATTATGTCTGTGGGTGAACCAGAACTCTTTCTGCAGCGAAATTCATGACAGGAACTGCGAAGGTCTGAAAACGAGGCTCTGTTCTCAGATCAGTTTAAAGCTCTGTATGTATCCTATGGGTCGACATGAACTGCACCCGCCTTCCCCTGGATGTCAGTAACCAATGAGAATTGGAATGGAGTTTCTACGTAGATCTCAGACCTTATAAAAGGCCAAGGAACGAAGGGAGCTCTCTTTTCGACGTTCGTCATTACGCAAAGCAAGACCTCAGGATGGCATTTTGAAACGCTCAGTTATCGGCCTTAGATATATCCGTCTGTAATTTAATTCGATATACAGTGGGGAGAACAAGTATTTGATACACTGCCGATTTTGCAGGTTTTCCTACTTACAAAGCATGTAGAGGTCTGTCATTTTTATCATAGGTACACTTCAACTGTGAGAGACGGAATCTAAAACAAAAATCCAGAAAATCACATTGTATGATTTTTAAGTAATTAATTTGCATTTTATTGCATGACATAAGTATTTGATCACCTACCAACCAGTAAGAATTCCGGCTCTCACAGACCTGTTAGTTTTTCTTTAAGAAGCCCTCCTGTTCTCCACTCATTACCTGTATTAACTGCACCTGTTTGAACTCGTTACCTGTATAAAAGACACCTGTCCACACACTCAATCAAACAGACTCCAACCTCTCCACAATGGCCAAGACCAGAGAGCTGTGTAAGGACATCAGGGATAAATTGTAGACCTGTAAAAGGCTGGGATGGGCTACAGGACAATAGGCAAGCAGCTTGGTGAGAAGGCAACAACTGTTGGCACAATTATTAGAAAATGGAAGAAGTTCAAGATGACGGTCAATCACCCTCGGTCTGGGGCTCCATGCAAGATCTCACCTCGTGGGGCATCAATGATCATGAGGAATGTGAGGGATCAGCCCAGAACTACACGGCAGGACCTGGTCAATGACCTGAAGAGAGCTGGGACCACAGTCTCAAAGAAAACCATTAGTAACACACTACGCCGTCATGGATTAAAATCCTGCAGCGCACGCAAGGTCCCCCTGCTCAAGCCAGCGCATGTCCAGGCCCGTCTGAAGTTTGCCAATGACCATCTGGATGATCCAGAGGAGGAATGGGAGAAGGTCATGTGGTCTGATGAGACAAAAATAGAGCTTTTTGCTCTAAACTCCACTCGCCGTGTTTGGAGGAAGAAGAAGGATGAGTACAACCCCAAGAACACCATCCCAACCGTGAAGCATGGAGGTGGAAACATCATTATTTGGGGATGCTTTTCTGCAAAGGGGACAGGACGACTGCACCGTATTGAGGGGAGGATGGATGGGGCCATGTATCGCGAGATCTTGGCCAACAACCTCCTTCCCTCAGTAAGAGCATTGAAGATGGGTCGTGGCTGGGTCTTCCAGCATGACAACGACACGAAGCACACAGCCATGGCAACTAAGGAGTGGCTCCGTAAGAAGCATCTCAAGGTCCTGGAGTGGCCTAGCCAGTCTCCAGACCTGAACCCAATAGAAAATCTTTGGAGGGAGCTGAAAGTCCGTATTGCCCAGCGACAGCCCCGAAACCTGAAGGATCTGGAGAAGATCTGTAGGGAGGAGTGGGCCAAAATCCCTGCTGCAGTGTGTGCAAACCTAGTCAAGAACTACAGGAAACGTATGATCTCTGTAATTGCAAACAAAGGTTTCTGTACCAAATATTAAGTTCTGCTTTTCTGATGTATCAAATACTTATGTCATGCAATAAAATGCAAATGAATTACTTAAAAATCATACAATGTGATTTTCTGGATTTTTGTTTTAGATTCCGTCTCTCATAGTTGAAGTGTACCTATGATAAAAATTACAGACCTCTACATGCTTTGTAAGTAGGAAAACCTGCAAAATCGTCAGTGTATCAAATACTTGTTCTCCCCACTGTAGGTGTTAGAAACATCATAACGAAGTTATTTTAAACCGAGTTATATCAGTTTATGCGAGTATATTGCTATTTTCGGAATTTCCTTAGTATTGCGTTTTGAACATTTGGGCATGTTGTGGCCACATAGCTATTGTTAGCTGCTAATTCCGAAGTTGAAGACGACGTTTTACAACCAAGCAACGATTCTTTTGGACAAAGGACAACTTGCCCAAGATTCTGATGGAAGCTCGTCCAAAAGTAAGAGCTATTTATGATGTTATTCCGTATTTATGTGGAAAAATGTAAACGGATTTGTCCGCCATTATTGCGGCACTAGTCTGGCTGTAACGCACACTGTATGTCTAGTAACGTTAATTTTAAAAATCTAACTCAGCGGTTGCATTAATAACTAATGCATCTTTCATTTGCTGTCCAACCTGTATTTTTTAGTCAAGTTTACGATTATTTATTGATTAGATTAGGTGCCTTTCCAAGATGGCGCCGGCCAGAATGCATGAACTGTTGCCACTGATCACATTGTATAACCACGATTTGTACTGCTAAATATGCACATTTTCGAACAAAACCTATATGCATTGTGTAATATGATGTTACAGGACTGTCATCTGATGAAGTGTATCAAGGTTAGTCAAAAATTATATATCTTTTGCTGGATTGTTACGATCGCTAACCTGTGCTGCTGGTAAATTGCTTGTGTTTCTGGCTATTGTGCTAAGCTAATATAATGCTATATTGTGTTTTCGCTGTAAAACACTTAAAAAATCTGACATATTGGCTGGATTCACAAGATGTTGGGCTTTCATTTGCTGTACGCTGTGTATTTTTCAGAAATGTTTTAAGATGAGTAATTAGGTATTTGACGTTGGTCTCTGTAATTATTCTGGCAGCTTCGGCACTATTTCAGATTGCAGCTGCAATGTAGAACTGTGATTTATACCTGAAATATGCACATTTTTCTAAAAAAACATATGCTATACAATAAATATGTTATCAGACTGTCATCTTATGAAGTTGTTTCTTGGTTAGTGGCTATATATATCTTTATTTGGTCGAAATTGTGATAGCTACCCATGCAGGAAAAAAATGGTGGAAAAGAAAAGTTGTGTCTTTTGCTATCGTGGTTAGCTAATAGATTTACATATTGTGTCTTCCCTGTAAAACATTTTAAAAATCAGAAATGATGGCTGGATTCACAAGATCTGTATCTTTCATCTGGTGTCTTGGACTTGTGATTTAATGATATTTAGATGCTAGTATTTACCTGTGACGCTATGCTAGGCTATGCTAGTCAGCTTTTTTTACTGTGGGGGGTGCTCCCGGATCCGGGATGCGTAGCAAGTAGAAGTTAATAGGTTCACATTGTAAATCTGTTGGTGTCTCCCCGGCTGCCGTATGTGGTAATTTACGGGTCCCAGCTTCTCTGTCACCTCATACGGCCCGTGCCATGTTACCAGGAACTTACTTTCTGCGGTTGGTATTAAAACTAGCACCTTGTCTCCCACATGGAACTCTTGGGGCTGGGTACCCCGATTGCAGACCTTGGCTTGGGCACGCTGGGCCTTATCCATATGTTCCTTTACCACTGGCCATATGGCTGTCATCCGCTCCCTCATTGTCTCTACGTGTTCCACCACGCTGGGTAAGGGTGTCGGCTGGGATTCCCACACCTCCTTGGCGAGATCCAGTAGGCCGCGTGGTCTCCTCCCGTAGAATAGTTCAAAAGGGGAAAACCCAGTGGAGGCCTAGGGCACTTCTCGGATCAAGAACAATAGGTGGGGTAGAATCTGGTCCCAGTTCTTTCCGTCCTGCTCAATAACTTTGTTTGAGCGTCTTATTGAACCGTTTGACCAGCTCATCCATCTGCGGGTGAAAGATAGAGGTCCGGATCTGCTTTATCTGTAGGAGAGCACACAAATCTTTCATTAGTCGGGACATGAACTCGGTACCTTGGTCGGTCAGGATCTCATTCGAAATGCCCACCCGGCTGAAGAGGTGGAACAGCTCCCGGGCGATTCCCTTGGAGACTGCCGCCCATAGTGGAATGGCCTCGGGATATCGGGTGGCATAATCTACTATAACCAGGATGTACCGGTGTTCTTGGGACGTTTTTTTTACCAGGGGCCCCACTATGTCCATGAATTCAAACGGCACTCCGATGATCGTTAGGGGAACGTGTGCTTTTGTGGCCGTGATTTCACACTCATGGCAGCTGTGGCAATCGTCTTCCACGGCTTGGCTCATCCCGGGCCAGTGTAACCAGGCGGTGATCCGTTCCTGAGTCTTCTCCATTCCCAGGTGCGCCCCCAACAAATTGGTGTGGGCCAGCTGTAGAACAGTTCCGACATACCGGCGGGGCAGCAACAGCACCTCTCGAAGTTCCCCCTGTTCATGCAACACCTGATACAACAGGTTATTTTTTATTTGGAAATGGGGGTATCGCCAGTCACTAACCCCTAGAAGAAGTTGGCCATCCACTGCTATTACTTGGGCCGTGACAGCTTTAAGTTTGGGTCATCCCACTGGGCAGTCCTGAACTGTCCCCTCACGGGGCTCAAGGCAGGTGTCTCGGCAGGTCCCTCGAAATCAAGGAGGGGGAGCATAGGCTCCTCCTCCGGTTGTTCACCAAGTGAGGTTGGTCCGGCGTACCCTTGGACCCCGACTCCGGGTCCGTAGACACGGGGTTGGCAACCGCTTGCTTCCGGGCTGTGCAGGAGACGGTCCGTCCCTGTCCCTGTTCTTAGGTCTCGATGTCGTCATCCTCCATTAGCTTGATTAAAAACTGATTGGGATGCAATTCTGTCTGCTTTTCTCCTCGCAGATTCCTGACTTCCTCATGCAGGCGGACATTTTGTAGACGCTGTTCTTCCAGCGTTCGTTCCTGAATGTCCTGTTGCGCTTGTTGGGCCCGAAATAACTGAGCTATCAACTCGTCCATGCTGATACTGCGTAAATGTCAACCCTGGTCTGACCACGTTGTCAGACTTGCACTCATTCTCTACCAATTTCTACCACTTGTGGCAGACCAGGGGGTTTGATCAAGACTTATACACAGATCAGACAGGGACACAAGTCTGATATCTAAGTTTCAAGGGTGTTTATTTAAAACAATAAAGAAAAAAATGGAGACCTCTTCCGGGTTACCGCCTTCTGGGCTCTGGGGAATGCTGTCTCCTCTGAAGTAGAACACCGAGCCCCTGGGTTCTAGCAGACCATGAGGACGTCTATCCGGTAGAACCTCTCACTACCTCCAACCCTCCCGTGTGCTGCACTCCAGGCAGCTTTGTGGGCCCTGTACGGCTGGTGAGCAATCAGCCCCTTGATTACCCACCAGCGTCAATCAGACCCAATTAGTCCTGGCCGGAGGACCCGTTGAGACCTGGCACGTCCAGCATCGGGAGCCACCGCCGCGTGATGTAAACTCTGTCACCAGGCATCGACGAGTCTCCAACTTGGTGGCTTGTCAGCGGTACGCCACAGCTTATATATTTCTATCAAAGACATTTAGTCTGACCTATAAAGAAGGATGGTTTATGCTTTTCAGTGTGGAAATGCTTTTAAAAATGTCCACAAAGTGTGTGGGTGTATTAGTGTGGACATGTATGCTGTACATGTGCTGTAGCCAGTGGTGTAAAGTACTTAACTTCTCGAGGATATGTGGGACGCTAATGTCCCAACTGGGCCAAAAGCCAGTAAAAATGCAGAGCGCCAAATTCAAATATATTACTATAAAAATCTAACTTTCATGAAATCACACATGAAAGACACCAAATTAAAGCTACACTTGTTGTGAATCCAGCCAACATGTCTGATTTCAAAAAGGATTTACGGCGAAAGCACACCAAACGATTATGTTAGGTCAGTACATAGCCACAGAAAAACACAGCCATTTTTCCAGCCAAAGAGAGGAGTAACAAAAAGCAGAAATGGAGATAAAATTATTCACTAACCTTTGATGATCTTCATCAGATGACACTCATAGGACTTCATGTTACACAATACATGTATGTTTTGTTCGGTAAAGTTCATATTTATATCCAAAAATCTTATTTTACATTGGCGTGTTACGTTCAGTAGTTCCAAAACATCCGGTGATATTGCAGAGAGCCACATGAATTCACAGAAATACTCATAATAAATGTTGATGAAAATACAACTATTATACATGGAACTTTAGATACACTTCTCCTTAATGCAACCTCTGTGTCAGAATTTTTAATTTATTTACAGAAAAAGCATAATCTGAGAACGGCGCTCAAAGCCCAAACCAGCCAGAGAAATATCCGCCATGTTGGGTAGTCAACATTATTCATAAATAGCATTATAAATATTCACTTACCTTTGATGATCTTCATCAGAATGCACTCCCAGGAATCGCAGTTCCACAATAAATGCTTGTTTTGTTCGATAATGTCTATCATTTATGTCCATTTATGTCCAATATCTTCTTTTGTTAGGGCGTTTGGTAAACAAATCCAAAATCGCGATCTGGTCCATTCGGACGAAACGTTCAAAAAGTTATATTACAGGTCGCAGAAACTTGTCAAACTAAGTATAGAACAAATCTTTAGGATGTTTTTATCATAAAAGTTCAATAATCTTCCAACCGGAGAATTCCATTGTCTGTAGAAAAGCAATGGAACGAGAGCTACCTCTAATGTGAAGGTGCTTGTCTGAGAATGAGGCTGCAGGCAGACCCCTTAGTCAAACAGCTCCCATCCAGCCCCCCTTCACATGAGCAGCCTGAAACAACGTTCTAAAGACGGTTGACAACTAGTGGAAGCCTTAGGAAGTGCAAAACAACCCATATCCCACTGTGTATTTGATAGGGGTGAGTTCAAATCTACAAACCTCAGATTTCCCACTTCCTGTTTGGGTTTTTCTCAGGTCTTTGCCTGCCATATGAGTTCTGTTATACTCACAGACATCATTCAAACAGTTTTAGAAACTTCAGAGTGTTTTCTATCCAATACTAATAATAATATGCATATATTAGCATCTGGGACTGAGTAGGAGGCAGTTCACTCTGGGCAAGCTATTCATCCAAAAGTGAAAATGCTGCCCCCTATCCCAAACAAGTAAATCACTACTTAAGTAGTTTTACTTTTACTTCACTACATTCCTAAAGAAAATAATGCACTTTCTACTCCATACATTTTCCCTGACAACCTAAAGTACTCTGATAAAGTACTTTGACAGGAAAATTGTCCAATTCACATACTTATCAAGAGAACATCCCTGGTCATCCCCACTGCCTCTGATCTGGCAGACTGGCAGACAAAAACTGATCTGGCAGACATTAAACACAAATGCTTCGTTTGTAAACTATGTCTGAGTGTTGGAGTATGCTCTTGGCTATCCGCCAATACATTTATTTTTATTTTTATCGTGTCATCTGGTTTGCTTAATATAAGGAATTTGAAATGATTTATACTTTCACTTTTGATACTTCAGTATATATAAAAAAAAAATACTTTTAGACTTTTACTCAAGTTGTATTTTACTGGTAGACTTTCACTTTTACTTGAGTAATTTTCTTTTAAGGTATCTTTACTTTTACTCAAGTATGACAATTGAGTACTTTTTCCACCACTGGATATAGCCTATTAACATACTGTAGCTTATCTCACCCCCCTAAACCCCTCTCCCCACCACCCATTCCCAATCCATGGGCTATACCTTTATACTTCCTTGTGAGCTTCAGCGTGTGTTTGTCGTGAGACAATTACCACTCTGTCTCTCTGTTTGCTTTCGATAACATCTCAATTCTCATTGAGACAAGCAAGGACCTGTCTCGCTTAACATTTGTATCTGTGCCCAGCGCCGCAGATCCCCCGATTCCTCTGGTTTGATCAATCCCCTTAGAGCTTCCCGCAAACATCACATGCAACTATTCAAAGTGCTGATAGCTGCAAGATAGACTCCTTCTCCTCTCTCTCTCTCTCCTTTTCTTCCATCTCCTCTTGTTTTTTTTTTGTTCCCTTCATCTCCGTGGGTATTGAATCTCAGAAGTTGGCAGACGAGCGGGAAAAAAGGGGGCATCAATTATTGAGTGCCGGGGGTTTGCGGCGAGTCAACGTTATGTTTTTTAAGTTAGCAACCTTAACCTGTTTTAATCTGGCATTCCTGCGGCCGGCTATCTCGGTCTCTCTCTCGCGCTTTCTGTCCTCTCTCTTTCGCTCTCTCTCAATTCAATTCAAGAGCTTTATCTCTCTCTCTTTCTCTCTCCTCTCGCTCTCTCCTCTCTCTCCTCTCGCTCTCTCCCTCTCTGTGTCTCTGTCTCTCTCTCCTTCTCTCTCTCTCTCTGTCTCTGTCTCTCTCTGTCTCGCTCTGTCTCTCTGTGTGTGTTTTGTGCTCCACATACTGTAGCTCCCTGCAGCGTGTATATTGTGTTTCCTAACTTCTCCTAAAAATGGTTCCAGTCAACCTTGAAACGAATACAGGCGTACATAATGTGGATTTCTGTGAGGATGATGTCTGTTGAGCCATTGGAGAAAAAGCCATTTTTAATGATTAGCTTTTTTTTTCACGTAGCCTGTATCCCCCAACGGTTGTGATTTTATTTTAATACACAGATACAGACATAACAATGAGGTTGTGTCTTTGTTATTGCTATTTTAGATGCTTGCTTGGAGCACTTTGATAGGAAATAGAAACATGATGTCTATGGTGATTTTCTTTAAGGGTGTTTTAATTGGCCTTGAACTTCCTGGACTCCCACGAGTATCTTTTAAAGGACACATCCTCTCTATTGAAGTGGCTCGCAGTGGTCTATATACTGTTCGACCTTAGCCTTGAGTATTTCCCCTGTATCCTCTGACTGCATCTCTGAGTTCAGCCTCAGCACAAGAGGAAACAAAAAGGTCAAGATCCACCGCTACTCTCTTTGTGAGGGGAGAGAAGTAAAAACCCTGCAGAGAAAAATAAAAGCTATTGAGTTACGCATGCACTTGTGTGTGTGTGTGTGTGTGTATGTTTGTTTGTGTGTGTGTGTGAACACTTCTGTGTCTGCCTACCATATTCAGCCAACTTTACCTCCCAGTAGCGTAGCTTTGGATGGGAGCCCAGTCCCAGCCGTACAGACCCTGCCTCCCCCTCCACCCCCAGTCTTTGTCAGCAGTATCAACTGGGCCTGGGCTTGGCTCTGGCTGTGACTGGCCCCGTGCTGCAGCCCCCTCACACTGCAGACTGCAGAGTGCTCCAGTAAATTGCGGTGTTGTCACAGGCCCATAAACAGCCCTGTGATTTAAATCACCAACACATCACAGATCACAGCACCAGAGTACAGAGGGAAGTATGGTAATGAAGTGGTGATGTGGGACTAGTTCTTCTCCAGCGAATTAATTAACTTTCTATCAGAAAAGCATGCGTGTGCGCATGCCTGGAGTCTGCATTTTTGGGACAATTCCATTGGTTCCATCGTGCCAGTCAAGCTCAATCAAGCACAGCAAAATTATTTGAAAGATCACAAATACTCTTTGGACCTACATAGTCTGCCTTTTGACATCTGCCAAAGCAGAGAAGCAGATATTGTAGAGAGATTGTATACCATTAACACATTTCTGGCTTGTAGACACTTGTAATACTTGTACAGACTTTGGCATACATTACATTAACTATGACTCAACATAACGTTCGACTTCACGTTTAGCCGATTTCATCACCAGAGATATAAGGCTGTGTGGCGCAGCGGTCTGAAGCACTGCATCTCAGTGCTAGAGGTGTCACTACAGACCCCGGTTCAATCCCGGGCTGTATCATAACCAGCCATGATTGGATGTCCCATAGGACAGTGCCCAATTGTCCAGCTTGGGGTAGGCTGTCATTGTAAAATAAAAACTTGTTCTTAATTGACTTGCCTAGTTAAATAAAAATACGTTCAGCAGAAATATGTTTTCCACATATTGCGTTGTTGCATGGAAGTCCCATACAGTCCCACTACTATTTCTCCTTGCACGTCATGAACAAAAACACTGTTCATTTTCTCAAAGCAGAAATTCCATACAGAGCTAGCAGTTAAATGGGCCAGTGAAAAGTACGTGACGTGTGGGATTACTTCCCATCCCACCTCTGAAAGGCTCTCCTGTTGTGTGTGTGTGTGTGTGTGTGTTTAGTGTGTCTGCCTGAATGTGTGTGCTGCTCCATCTCACCTCTGGTGGCTACTTGAGTGGAGTTTAAAAATAAAAAGTTTGGGGGGTATAACTAACCAGGGTGCACACATTTCCACTCACAGATCTCCGGCGACGTCCGTCGAGACCCCTGCAGCAATTACCAGGCTGTGGAAGGGCCTCGCCATACGCTTTTTATATTGCCGGAGTGCCCGCGTCTCCTGGCACTGCAATAAATCAATTTTCATCCTCACGTCACCCCTCTCCTCTCTCTCTCTGTCAAAACCTCTCTCTCTCCTTCCACTCCTCTCTGACTAGGTTTTCCCTTTCCTTTCCTCTCTTGCCCTTTGGTACTTTACCCTGTGAGGAGAGAGAGGTTGAGGGGTTGGGAAGACCTCCCCGGCATTCACCCACCCACGCCTTGGATCTTCATCTCGGGGTGGTAGGTGACCCTCTCACGCTGGAAACTGGTAGAGATCAACTTTGCACTCAGCCTTGAACACAAGCGCAGGCAGGTATGTATGCCCACACACACTCAACCGCGTATGCGTATAGATGTCTAGTATATGTGCGCCAAGCACGCCCACATATGCACATCCATGTTTAGTGTATGTGTTCAGAAAACATGAACATGTGCAAACTTGATCCCTGTACCTCTCATATCAGTCGTACTCCAATAGCACACTTAAGAGTTCTTGAGTGGTGACGTCAGCCTGATGAGTTACCAAGCCCCTGCGTCTGATGAAATAAAGTGCCTCGTTGGAAGTCGGCAGAGCCTCGCCCGCTGTCACGCATATTCCCAGAATCACAGAGGAGCGCTCTGGGGGCAGCTGGTGCAGTCAGGACATGTTGTGAGTGTCATGTCAAGTGGACTACCTACCTGCAGTTTTCTACAGCCCCTAGGTATACGCAGAATCTTAGATAAAGGTCCTTGTGTTTAAATGTCAGGGCTGTGTGTTTGTGTGTGTGTGTGTGTGTGTGTGTGTGTGTGTGTGTGTGTGTGTGTGTGTGTGTGTGTGTGTGTGTGTGTGTGTGTGTGTGTGTGTGTGTGTGTGTGTGTGTGTGTGTGTGTGTGTGTGTGTGTGTGTGTGTGTGTGTGTGTGTGTGTGTGTGTGTGTGTGTGTGTGTGTGTGTCCATGTCCTCAGCGGGCTGCGTGAGTCCTGCTCTCGGTCAGCTTTGATTCATCTCGTGTCGTAACCCAAGGGTGCCGCGTGATATTTTAGAAGGATTTACACAGACCTCATTTCCTCCCCCGCTGGCGAGTGCCGGTGTTGCTGAGAGGGTTTCTGTATTCTTTTGAAGACACTTTCTAAGCACGATTTGTTATAACTTTAATCACACTGGGACTGGTGTGTGTGTGGAACAGGCGTCAGTGTGTTAGATTTGCATATAGCGCTGCCTCCCTGAACTTGCCTCTGACTGAGCTTAAACCACCAACCTCACCAACACACGTGACCACCCATTTAAAAACGTACGAACCGATTGAGCTTTAGAAAAAGGATCATATTCGATAGCTCCATTGGCAACATTTCTGTGGAGTAAGCTTATGTTCTTAACTCCATGATGTGTGTGTGTATTTGTGTTTTCTCATTTATCTGGGTGTGTGTGTGTCATCATGTTCCTCAGTGTGAGGGGTGTGTGTGTGTGTGTGTGTGTAGGACGTCGTACACATAATCTAGGATATTTTCCCCATCAGGAAATAGTAAATGACTAATAGCACAGGGCATCCTCCTTCCTGTCTCAACAACTCTCCCAAATCAATGTGACTTTCTAGTCCCTATAGTCAACAGACGGGTAAACAATTTAATAAAGTTCCTTCATTTCCTTCCAGTTTCTTTCATCTTACACTGTTCTTACTGCTTTTCAATCTGCTGCCAGCCTCACAGGGCCCTTTTACCTTTTGAAGACATCAAGTGGATTTTGCTCGAGAGAAAAAAACACACAAATAAAACGAAGCCAATGTATCCCACGTCGTCGACGCCGACGGGCTTAGTCTCAGTCTTCTAATTGAACCAGGATGCTAAAAAACTAACACACATCGTCTGGCGCTCACCCTCCTTCCTCCTTAAATGCGTCGGGGAGATGGGGAGGCCACTTGTGTAGACTATTAGATTTACAACTATGAATTTCTGCCATCGCCAACTTCTATTATAAATCCACGAAAAACAAGGCAAACAAACTAAAAGAAACAAAGCGGCCTGCAAAGTGTGCTGTTGTTTGTTTTGAAGTTACAGCTTCCAGTGGGATGTTTCGGAGAGAAAAACAGCAACAGCACATCCCACCGGACGATTCAGGTTTTTAGCTTTGATATAGATTGCACCGCCGAGCTACCTCGCTCTCTCCTATTCCCACGTGAATTCAATTGATCTGAAGTGAAATACCGCTGGGATATAGATGCCGGCGTTCCACCATGAATAAAACGGTGTCTTCTTAGGAAAGTCCCTCCTCCGCATCCCTAGGAGTAATCACAAACGGGTCTGAGGAAAAGTGACCCCGCTGGGTTTCACTCTCATAACTGTCTTCTATGCTCTCTCGTTCACCTAACCTTTGTGCGTTAGTGATTTTGCCAATTTGAAATATAGTGATATGCCATTTAGCAGACAGTTTTATCCAAAGCAACTTAGTCATGCATGCGTACATTTTATATACAGGTGATCCCAGGAATTGAACCCACTATCCTAGCATTGCAAGTGCCTTGCTCTACCATCTGAGCTATAGAGGACCACTTTTGACATGCCCATCTTCCATGCATGTTGCCTTTTCCTCTCATCGCCACACCACCCAGAGAAGTCATGGTGAGATGGACCCGGTTTTATAATCGTATTTAGCCTATTTACAGTGCCTTCAGAAAGTATTCATACCCCTGGACTTATTCCACATTTTGTTGTGTTGCAGCCTGAATTCAAACTGTAATAAATATACACTCAAACATCTACACACATAATACCCCACAATGAAAAAGTGAAAACATGTTTTAAGAAATATTTTCACATTTATTGAAAATGTTATAAATATATCTCATTTACGTAAGTATTCACACCCCTGAGTCAATACTTTGTAGAAGCACCTTTGGCAGCGATTACAGCTGTCAGTCTTTCTGCGTAAGTCTCTAAGAGCTTTCTACACCTGGATTGCACAACATTTGCACATTATTCTTTTCAAAATTCTTCAACTCTGTCAATATCTGTCACGTTCGTCGTATAGAGGAGACCAAGGCATAGCGTGATTGAAATACATTCTTCTTTTAATGAAGAATAAAACACAAAACAAAATAGCAAAGTAACAAAACGAACGTGAAGCTATAAACACTGAGTGCTGACATGCAACTACATATAGACAATAACCCACAAACCAAACTGGAAATGGCAACCTAAATAGGATCCCCAATCAGAGCCAACAATAAACAGCTGCCTCTGATTGGGAACCAATTCAGGCCACCATAGACCTACATATGCCTAGACTACACACACACACCTAGACATACAAAAACTCTAGACAATACAAAACAATCATACCCACCCTCGTCACACCCTGACCTGACCAAAATAATACAGAAAACATAGAATACTAAGGTCAGGGCGTGACAATATCAGGTTTCAGGTAAAATCCAAGTGCAGACTGTGTTGAAGTAACAATGTTTATTGTAACAGGGGCAGGCAAAACGACAGGTCAAGGCAGGCAGGGGTCGATAATCCAGGGTAGTGGGGCCAAGGTACAGGACGGCAGGCAAGCCCAGGTCAGGCAGAGGTCGGTAATCCAGATTAGGGGCAAAGGTACAAGACGGCAGGCAGGGTCAGGCAGGCGGGCTCAGAGTCAAGACAGGCAAGGGTCAAAACCAGGAGGATGCGAAAAGCGAGACTGGTGAAAAGCAGGCACTGAGACAAACCGCTGGTTGACTTGAACAAACAAGACGAACTGGCACAGACAGACAGAAAACACAGGTATAAATACCCAGGGAATAAGTGGGGAAGATGGGCGACACCCTGGAGGGGGGTGGAGACAAGCACAAGGACAGGTGAAACAGATCAGGGCGTGACAGTCAAATTGGTTGTTGATCATTGCTAGACAACAAATTTAAGGCCTTGCTATAGATTTTCATGTAGATTTAAGTCAAAACTGTAACTCGTCCACTTAGGAACATTCATTGTCTCTTTGGTAAGCATCTCCAGTTTAGATTTGGTCTTGTGTTTTAGGTTATTGTTCTGCTGAAAGGTAAACTGATCTCCCAGTGTCTGGTGGAAAGAAGACTGAACCAGCTTTTCCTCTAGGATTTCCTTAGCTCCATTCAGTTAATTTTTTTTCTCCTGAAAACTCCCCAGTCCTTAACAATTACAAGCATACCTATAACATGATGCAGCCACCAATATGCTTGAAAATATGGAGAGTGGTACTCAGTAATGTGTTGTACTGGATTTGCCCCAAACATAACACTTTGTATTCAGCACATTTTTTGCAGTATTACTTTAGTGCCTTGTTGCAAACAGGATGCATGTTTTGGAATACTTTTATTATTTTTATCACTCTGTCATTTAGGTTAGTATTGTGCAGTAACTACAATGTTGTTGATCAATCCTCAGTTTTCTCCTATCACAGCCATTTTAAACTCTGTAACTGTTTTAAAGTCACTATTGGCCCCATGGTGAAATCCCTGAGTGGTTTCCTTCCTCACCAGCAACTGAGTTAGGATGGATGCCTGTATCTTTTGTAGTGACTGGGTGTATTGATACAGCATCGAAAGAGTAATTAATAACTTCACCATGCTCAAAAGGGTATTCAATGTCTGCTTTTATTTGTTTTTTATCTACCAATATGTGCCCTTCTTTGTAAGGCATTGGGAAACCTCCCTGGTCTTTGTGGCTGAATCGGTGTTTGAAATTCATTGCTCGACTGAGGGACCTGTCAGATAATTGTATGTCTGGGGTACAGAGATGAGGTAGTCATTAAAATCATGTTAAACACTACTATTGCACACAGAGTGAGTCCATTCAACTTATTAGGTGACTTGTTAAGCAAATTTTTACTCATTAACTTAATTAAGCTTGTCATAACAAAGGGGTTGAATACTTATTGATTCAGGAGATTTTAGCTTTTCATATTTTACTCACCTCCTTTGACATTATGGGATATTATGTGTAGTCCAGTGACAAGAATTCTCAAGTTAATCCATTTTAAATTCAGGCTGTAACACAACAAAATGTGGAAAAAGTCAAGGGGTGTGAATACTTTCTGAAGACACTGTATTACACCCTTAAAGTGTTAAAACAGACACTCACACTCCGATCCAGTGCTAATGGTTGGATGACGGTGCATCGCTAATGTGTTTTTTCACACCCATTTGCTATCATAGAGGATCATAGATCTATATCTAAACCTCTACCTACGCTTGCTCTCTTTCAATAGTGACAACGCTTCTGATTCAACAACCACGAGAGAGGGAAAAAAGGGAATTGTGCAGTTTTTTAGCCCCATTTAACACAAACAGATCTGCTCTACCATGCAAAACAAAGCATTTTTTTGGTTGATTGAGTACATGTTTGTGGCTTTGAATTGATCCATGATAACTTTGGCCTTCTCTAGATCCTATCCTTCAAAGGAGTTGAGATGTTCTCTGTTCATTATGCATAGTGTATACCCCTCATGAGCCTTTACCAATGATGGATGTGCACACACAAGAATATGTGAATACATACTGTATGAAGACATATGAATGTTCCAGGGCTTTTGCACATGATGTAGTCTATTTGTGTTTTATTGTACTATATGGCAGAGCTGTATTACGAATAGAGATACTACTACAAGCTCCACATTTTACATTGACATTTTAGTCATTTAGCACGTACTTATCCAGAGTGACTACAGTTAGCTACTTTACTGAGGACGAACTATCAGCAAAGTCAGTCCTAGTAAGAAAAGACAAGTGTGAGTGTTGATTAAAAAACATATATATATATATATATATATATATATATATATATATATATATATATATATACAGTGGGGAGAACAAGTATTTGATACACTGCCGATTTTGCAGGTTTTCCTACTTACAAAGCATGTAGAGGTCTGTAATTTTTATCATAGGTACACTTCAACTATGAGAGACGGAATCTAAAACAAAAATCCAGAAAATCACATTGTATGATTTTTAAGTAATTAATTTGCATTTTATTGCATGACATAAGTATTTGATACATCAGAAAAGCAGAACTTAATATTTGGTACAGAAACCTTTGTTTGCAATTACAGAGATCATACGTTTCCTGTAGTTCTTGACTAGGTTTGCACACACTGCAGCAGGGATTTTGGCCCACTCCTCCCTACAGATCTTCTCCAGATCCTTCAGGTTTCGGGGCTGTCGCTGGGCAATACGGACTTTCAGCTCCCTCCAAAGATTTTCTATTGGGTTCAGGTCTGGAGACTGGCTAGGCCACTCCAGGACCTTGAGATGCTTCTTACGGAGCCACTCCTTAGTTGCCATGGCTGTGTGCTTCGTGTCGTTGTCATGCTGGAAGACCCAGCCACGACCCATCTTCAATGCTCTTACTGAGGGAAGGAGGTTGTTGGCCAAGATCTCGCGATACATGGCCCCATCCATCCTCCCCTCAATACGGTGCAGTCGTCCTGTCCCCTTTGCAGAAAAGCATCCCCAAAGAATGATGTTTCCACCTCCATGCTTCACGGTTGGGATGGTGTTCTTGGGGTTGTACTCATACTTCTTCTTCCTCCAAACACGGCGAGTGGAGTTAGACCAAAAAGCTCTATTTTTGTCTCATCAGACCACATGACCTTCTCCCATTCCTCCTCTGGATCATCCAGATGGTCATTGGCAAACTTCAGACAGGCCTGGACATGCACTGGCTTAAGCAGGGGGACCTTGCGTGCGCTGCAGGATTTTAATCCATGACGGCGTAGTGTGTTACTAATGGTTTTCTTTGAGACTGTGGTCCCAGCTCTCTTCAGGTCATTGACCAGGTCCTGCCGTGTAGTTCTGGGCTGATCCCTCACCTTCCTCATGATCATTGATGCCCCACGAGGTGAAATCTTGCATGGAGCCCCAGACCGAGGGTGATTGACCGTCATCTTGAACTTCTTCCATTTTCTAATAATTGCGCCAACAGTTGTTTCCTTCTCACCAAGCTGCTTGCCTATTGTCCTGTAGCCCATCCCAGCCTTGTGCAGGTCTACAATTTTATCCCTGATGTCCTTACACAGCTCTCTGGTCTTGGCCATTGTGGAGAGGTTGGAGTCTGTTTGATTGAGTGTGTGGACAGGTGTCTTTTATACAGGTAACGAGTTCAAACAGGTGCAGTTAATACAGGTAATGAGTGCAGAACAGGAGGGCTTCTTAAAGAAAAACTAACAGGTCTTGAGAGCCGGAATTCTTACTGGTTGGTAGGTGATCAAATACTTATGTCATGCAATAAAATGCAAATTAATTATTTAAAAATCATACAATGTGATTTTCTGGATTTTTGTTTTAGATTCCGTCTCTCACAGTTGAAGTGTACCTATGATAAAAATTACAGACCTCTACATGCTTTGTAAGTAGGAAAACCTGCAAAATCGGCAGTGTATCAAATACTTGTTCTCCCCACTGTATATACTGTATATACTGTATATATATATATATATTTTTTTTTAAAGATGTCTACTTGAGACTGCAATCAGGAAATACAGAAAGGACACAGACCTGTACCCCCACCGATATTGACATTATTGAGCAGTTTAATGATTCACAATCTATATAAGTCATAACGAGCACCGGCACGTGAACCTCTCTTTGTGACCAGTTTGTGTCTAGAACATTCACTCGTGGAACGCTTGCTTGGCTAAGTGAAGTTCCCAGTTTCAACCATACATAAAGGAGATTGATGCTTAAAGCCCCACGATAAGACAAGTGTCCATACCAGCGTACAGTTTCACCTGCGTGTCAGTGACACCCACGCCTTGTATCTGCCAGGGGATGTAACAATGCTACGACAGGTTCCATTCGTTAGCCCATAACCTGATAAGACTGGATGAGACAGTCCAAAAGCAGCCTCCGCCTCACATACACTGAACTGAACACATACCGTCATGGGGCCGCACTGTAAATGTCTCCGACAGGTTGGTGAATTACATTCTTTTATGACTGAAGATAAATGTTGGTGCTAGCATGTTATGTAATGTTTCATGACAACAAGAAAACAACCAAGGGCTTATCTTATCTTGCTAAGGTGCCATTATCGTGTTTCCATTGTGTGTTCAAAATTGCCTCTTCACTATGTGATAGTACAGTAGTACCACTTTCACACTAGGCCACTGAGACCCAAGCCTGTTGACACCATAGTTCCTGGAACAGTGCTGGTAATGACCATGTAAGAATACCATATCCCGCAGGGCATAGTTCACACAGTAGCTTAAAAAGGGCACAAGTGAGACAGTGAATCATGCATAGGCCTACTGACTTAGAAATCACTGAGTGAGGATTCTAGCTCCTTTACAAAATACCCACTGGCAGAACAGTTGTATCCATTTCATTATGTTCTTTCTTTTCGTTTAGCTAGCAAAGCATCCCATGTTACTTATGTCACCCCATTTGTATGATATACAGTGCCTTCAGAAAGTATTCTACCCCTTGACTTATTCCACATGTTGCTGAGTTCCAGCTTGATTTCAAAATGGATAAATATATTTTTTTTTATCTCACCCATCTACACACAATTCCCCATAACAACAAAATGTTTTTATAGATTTTTACACAGATTTTCAATGTGATTCAAGTCTGGGCTTTGGCTGGGCCACTCAAGGACTTTTACATTCTTGCTCTGAAACAATTCCAGAGTTGCTTGGGGTCATTGTCCTGTTGGAATGTACATTTTCGCTCCAGTCTAATGTCGTTTGCACTATGAAGCAGGTTCTCTTTAAGGATTTGCCTATATTTGGCTCCATTAGTTGTTACCTCTACCCTTACCTGTTTCCCAGTCCCTGTTGCTGAAAAGCATCCCCATAGCATGATGCTGCCACCACCATGCTTCACGGTAGGGATGTTTTTAGATGGATGATGAGCTGTTCCTGGTTTTGCATTCAGGCTAAAGAGTAAAAACCACAACATCTTTTGACTTATGCTCCAAATCTTTCATGTGCCTTTTTGCAAACTCCAGGCGTGCTGTCATGCGCCTTTTTCTCAGGAGTGGCTTCCGCCTGGCCACTCTCCCATGAAGCCAAGATTGGTGAAGTGCTGTAGAGACTGTCATTCTGGCAGGTTCTCCCATCTCAGCAAAGGAACTCTGTAGTTCTGTCAGAGTGGTCATTGGGTTCTTGGAAACCTACCTGACCAAGGACCTTCTTGCCTGGTTGCTCAGTTTGGTTGAACGGTCAGCTCTAGGCAGAGCTTGGATAGTAGCATATTTCTTCCATTTCCAAATATACTCTTGGAAACTTTCAACACTCTAGAAATGGATTAATAATCTTCCCCAGATATACACTACCGGTCAAAAGTTTTAGAACACTTTCTAATTTTTCTTTATTTTTACTATTTTCTACATTGTAGAATAATATTGAAGACATCAAAACTATGCAATAACACATATGGAATCAAAAAAGTGTTAAACAAATCAAAATATATTTTACATTTGAGATTCTTCAAATAGCCATCCTTTGCCTTGATGACAGCTTTGCACACTCTTGGCATTTCTCTCAACCAGCTTCATGAGGTAGTCACCTGGAATGCATTTCATTTAATATGTGTGCCATGTTAAAAGATCTTTTGTGGAATTTTTTTCCTTAATGCATTTGAGCCAATCAGTTATATTGTGACAAGGGGGGTATACAGAAGATAGCTCTATTTGGTAAAAGACCAAGTCCATATTATGGCAAGAACAGATCAAATAAGAGAAGAGAAACGACAGTCCATCATTACTTTAAGTGCAGTCGCAAAAACTATCAAGCGCTATGATGAAACTGGCTCTCATGACGACCGCCACAGGAATGGAAGACCCAGAGTTACCTCTGCTGCAGTGGATATGTTCATTAGCGTTACCAGCCTCAGAAATTGCAGTCCGAATAGATGCTTCACGTAGTTCAAGTAACAGACACATCTCAACATCAACTGTTCAGAGACTGTGTTAATCAGGCCTTCATGGTCGAATTGCTGCAAAGAAACCACTACTAAAGAGCACCAATAAGAAGAGGAGACTTGCTTGGGCCAAGAAAAAGGAGCAATGGACATCTGCCCATGGAAATTTGTTTTTTGGTCTGGAGTCTAAATTGGAGATTTTTGGTTTCAACTGCTGTGTCTTTGTGAGACGCGGTGTGGGTGAATGGATGATCTCCGCATGTGTATTTCCCACCGTAATGCATGGAGGAAGAGGTGCTATGGTGTGGCGGTGCTTTGCTGGTGACACTGTCTGTGATTTATTTAGAATTCACTTAACCAGCATGGCTACCACAGAATTCTGCAGCGATATGCCATCCCATCTGGTTTGGGCTTAGTGGGACTATCATTTGTTTTTCAACAGGACATTGACCCAACGCATCTCCAGGCTGTGTAAGGGCTATTTTACAAAGAAGGAGAATGATGGAGTGCTGCTTCAGATAACCTGGCCTCAATAATCCCCCGACCTCAACCCAATTGAGATGGTTTGGGATGAGTCAGACCGCAGAGTGAAGGAAAAGCAGCCAACAAGTGCTCAGCATGTGGGAACTCCTTCAAGACGGTTGGAAAAGCATTCCAGGTGAAGCTCGTTGATAGAATGCCAATAGTGTGCAAAGCTGTCATCAAGGCAAAGGGTGGATATTTGAAGAATCTCAAATGTAAAATGTATTTTGATATGTTCCATGTGTTTTATCTCAGAGTTTTGATGTCTTCACTATTATTCTACAACGTAGAAAATAGTAAAAATAAATAAAAACCCTTGAATGAGTAGATGTTCTAAAACTTTTGACCGGTAGTGTATGCCTTATCACAAATCTCGGAGATCTATGGACAGTTCCTTGGACTTCATGGTATAGTTTTTGCTCTGACTTGCACTGTCAACTAAAAATGGCACCGGAGGAGATGGCTGCCGTTTTACGGTCCCCTAACCAATTCTGCTATTGTGTGTGTTTTTTCGGTCGTTATTTGTATCTTATTTTGTTCATAATATTTCTGCCACCATCTCTTATGACCGAAAAGAGCTTCTAGATATCAGGACAGCAATTACTCACTCCGTACTTAACAAGTCGGACGCAAAGGATTTACTCCTGACACCCGACAAGGCCCTCATCCCCGACATTCGCAGGAGAAAGAGACGGAGATATCGGGGACGTAGGTCTGGGTGCTTTGTAAGGATCCGTCGGCGAAATCTTCCAATACCGTCGGTCCTATTAGCCAATGTACAATCATAGGATAATGAAATAGATGAACTACGAGCATGTACTATATTTCCTACCAACGGGACATTAAAAACTGTAATATCTAATGTTTCACCGAGTCGTGGCTGAACGACGACATGAATAACATACAGCTGGCAGGTTTTTCGCTTTTTCCGCAGGATAGAACAGCAGCTTCCCATAAGACAAGGGGTGGCGGTCTATGTACAGTATATTTGTAAACAACAGCTGCTGCACAAAATCTAAGGACGTCTCCAGGATTTGCTCTCCTGAGGTAGAGTGTCTCATAAGCTGTAGACCACACTATTTATCAAGAGAGTTTTCATCTATATTCTTCGTAGCTGTCTATTTACCACCACAGACCGATGCTGGCGCTAAGACCACACTCAATGAGCTGTATACGGCCATAAGCAAACAGGAAAACGCTCATCCAGAGGCGGTGCTCCTAGTGGCCGGGGACTTTAATGCAGGGAAATTTAAATCCGTTTCACTTCATTTCTACCAGCATGTTAAATGTGCAACCAGAGGGAAAAAAAACTCTGGATCACCTTTACTCCACAGAGACGCGTACAAAGCTCTCCATCGCCCTCCGTTTGGCAAATCTGACCATAATTTCATCCTCCTGATTCCTGCTTAGAAGCAAAAACTAAAGCAGGAAGCACTAGTGACTTGGTCAATAAAAAAGTGGTCAGATAAAGCAGATGCTTAGCTACAGGACTGTTTTGCTCGCAAAGACTGGAATATGTTCCCGGGATTCTTCCGATGGCATTGAGGAGTACACCACATCAGTCACTGGCTTCATCAATAAATGCATCGATGACGTCGTCCCCACAGTGGCGGTACGTACATACCCCAACCAGAAGCCATGGATTACAGGCAACATTCACACTGAGGAGCGGGACTCTATTCTGGAAGCTTATAAGAAATTCCACTATGCCCTCCGCCGAAATATCAAACAGGCAAAGCGTCAATACAGGACTAAGAATGAATCGTACTACACTGGCTCTGACGCTCATTGGATGTGGCAAGGCTTGCAAACTATTACAGACTACAAAGGGAAGCACAGATCCGAGCTAACCAGTGACACGAGCCTACCAGACAAGCTAAATTACTTCTATGCTCGCTTCGAGGCAAGTAACACTGAAACATGCATGAGCGCATCAGCTGTTCTGGACGACTGTGTGATCACGCTCTACGCAGCCAATGTGAGTAAGACCTTTCAACAGATCAACATTCACAAGGCCGCAGGGCCAGACGGATTACCAGGTAGTTTACTCCGAGCATGCACTGACCAACTGGCAAGTGTCTTCACTGACATTTTCAACCTGTCCGAGTCTGTAATACCAACATGTTTCAAGCAGACCACCATAGTCCCTGTGCCGAAGAACACTAAGGTAACCTGCCTAAATGACTACTTACCTGTAGCCACGACGTGCTTTGAAAGACTGGTCATGGCTCACATCAACACCATTATCCCAGAAACCCTAGACCCACTCCAATTTGCATACCGCCCCAACATTTCCACAGATGATGCGATCTCTTTTGCACTCCACACTGCCTTTTTCCACTTGGACAAAAGGAACACCTATGTGAGAATGCTATTCCCTGACTACAGCTCAGCGTTCAACACCATAGCACCCTCAAAGCTCATCACTAGCTAAGGACCCTAGGACTAAACACCTCCCTCTGCAGCTGGATCCTGGACTTCCTGATGGGCCGCCTCCAGGTGGTAAGGGTAGGTAACAACACATCCGCCACACTGATCCTCAACACAGGGGGCCCCTCAAGGGTGCATGCTCAGTCCCCTCCTGTACTCCCTATTCACTCATGACTGCATGGCCAGGCACGACTACAACACGATCATTACATTTGCCAATGACACAACAGTGGTAGGCCTGACCACCGACAATGATGAGACAGCCTATATGAAGGATGTCAGAGACCTGGCCGTGTGGTGCCAGGACAACAACCTCTCCCTCAACGTGATCAAGACAAAGGAGATGAGCGGTGCAGCTGGTTGCATCACTGCCTGGTATGGCAACTGAGGGTAATGCGTACTGCCCAGTATATCACTGTGGCCAAGCTTCCTGCCATCCAGGACCTCTATATTGTCAAAGGCCCTAAAAATTGTCAGACTCCAGCCACCCTAGTCATAGATTGTTCTCTCTGCTACCGCACGGCAGGTGGTACTGGAGCGCCAAGTCTAGGTCCAAAAGACTTCCATAAGATTCCTGAACAGCTAATCAAATGGCTACTCAGACTATTTGCATTGCCCCCCCCCCCCCCTCTTTGATGCTGCTTATTTTCTATGCATAGTCACTTTAACTCTACCAACATTTACATATTACCTCAATTACCTCGACTAACCGGTGCCCCCGGACTTTGACTCTGTCCCGGTACCCCCTGTCCCGGTATACCCTTGGTATTGTTATTTTACTGCTGCTCTTTAATTATTTGTTACTTTTTTAAATTTTTTTCTTTTTCTTAAAACTACATTGTTGGTTAAGGGCTAAAATTTTATTTTATTTGAACTAGGACCTTATCAGTGGAGGCTTCTGGGGGAGGATGGCTCACAAAAACGGCTGGAACGGAGCAAAATGAATGGCATTAAACACATGGAAAACATTTGTTTGTTGTATTTGATACCATTCCACCTATTCCGCTCCAGCCATTAACACAAACCCGTCCTCCCCAATTAAGGTGCCACCAGCCTCCTGTTGACCTTATATAGACAGGTGTGTTTCTTTCTAAATCATGTCCAAACAATTGAATTGGCCAAAGGATATTGGATGCACCTGAGCTCAACTATGTGCATAGTGTCAAAGCAAAGGGCTGTGAAAACTTATGTAAATGAGATATCTATTTGTTTCTTTTTCAATACATTTGCAAAAACGTCTAAAAACGTGTATTCACTTTCACATTATGGGCTATTGTGTGTAGATGTAAGTCCCCCCAAAAATATATATTTAATCTATTTTGAATTCAGGTTCTAACACAACAAAATGTGGAGTAAGTCAAGGGGTGTGAATACTTTCTGGAGGAATGTATGTGGGCTTCTATAACTGCTTTCCATTCATATCACTCCGGCTTGTCATGTTTTGTCTTTGATCATGTCTTGTCCCTGTGCTTCCCTCTGCTGGTCTTATTAGGTTCTTTCTCTTTCTCTCTCTCTATCGTTCCGTTCCTGCTCCCAGCTGTTTCTCATTCTCCCTACGACCTCATTTACTCTTTCACACCTGTCCCCTGTTTTGCCCTCTGATTAGAGTCCCTATTTCTTCCTCTGTTTTCCGCTCCTGTCCTTGTCGGATTCTTGTTTGATGTTTGCTGTTCCTGTGTCCTTGTTTCGCCCTGTCGTGTTCTTTGCCTTCTTCAGATGCTGCGTGTGAGCAGGTGTCTATGTCAGCTACGGCCAGTGCCTTCCCGAAGCGACCTGCAGTCTGTGGTCGCGTCTCCAGTCGTTCCTCTCTATTGACGAGAGGATTTCAGTTTCCTGTTTTGGATTACCATTGATTATATCCAGGAGAATCATTATTTGTTTAATACTGGAATAAAGACTCTGTTACTATTACGTCGCTTTTGGGTCCTCATTCATCAGCATAACAGAAGAATCCGACCAAGATGGACCCAGCGACTATGGATTCTCTCAACACTGCCGTCGAGTTCCAGGGAGCAATGCTCGGCAGACACGAGCAGGAATTGTTTGCTGCTCGTCATGCCGTTGAGACCCTGGCCGCTCAGGTCTCCGATCTCTCTGGACAGTTTCAGAGTCTTCGTCTCGTGCCACCAGCTACTTCCTGGTCTTCCGAGTCTCCGGAACCTAGGGTTAATAACCCACCATGTTACTCTGGGCAGCCCACTGAGTGTCGTTCCTTTCTCACCCAGTGTGATATTGTGTTCTCTCTCCAGCCCAACACGTACTCAAGAGAGAGAGCTCGGATCGCTTACGTCATATCACTCCTTACTGGTCGGGCTCGGGAGTGGGGCACAGCTATCTGGGAGGCAAGGGCTGAGTGTTCTAACGATTATCAGAACTTTAAAGAGGAGATGATACGGGTTTTTGATCGTTCAGTTTTTGGGAAGGAGGCTTCCAGGGCCCTGGCTTCCCTATGTCAAGGTGATCGATCCATAACGGATTACTCTATAGAGTTTCGCACTCTTGCTGCCTCCAGTGACTGGAACGAGCCGGCGTTGCTCGCTCGTTTTCTGGAGGGACTTCACGCTGAGGTTAAGGATGAGATTCTCTCCCGGGAGGTTCCTTCCAGCGTGGACTCTTTGATTGCACTCGCCATCCGCATAGAACGACGGATAGATCTTCGTCATCGAGCTCGTGGAAGAGAGCTCGCGTTAACGGTGCTTCCCCTCTCCGCATCTCAACCATCTCCTCCCACCGGCTCAGAGACTGAGCCCATGCAGCTGGGAGGTATTCGCATCTCGACTAAGGAGAGGGAACGGAGAATCACCAACCGCCATTGCCTCTATTGCGGTTCTGCTGGACATTTTGTCATGTCATGTCCAGTAAAAGCCAGAGCTCATCAGTAAGCGGAGGGCTACTGGTGAGCGCTACTACTCAGGTCTCTCCATCAAGATCCTGTACTACCTTGTCGGTCCATCTACGCTGGACCGGTTCGGCTGCTTCCTGCAGTGCCTTGATAGACTCAGGGGCTGAGGGTTGTTTTATGGACGAAGCATGGGCTCGGAAACATGACATTCCTCTCAGACAGTTAGGGAAGCCCACGCCCATGTTCGCCTTAGATGGTAGTCTTCTCCCCAGTATCAGATGTGAGACACTACCTTTAACCCTCACAGTATCTGGTAACCACAGTGAGACCATTTCCTTTTTGATTTTTCGTTCACCTTTTACACCTGTTGTTTTGGGTCATCCCTGGCTAGTATGTCATAATCCTTCTATTAATTGGTCTAGTAATTCTATCCTATCTTGGAACGTTTCTTGTCATGTGAAGTGTTTAATGTCTGCTATCCCTCCTGTGTCTTCTGTCCCCTCTACTCAGGAGGAACCTGGTGATTTGACAGGAGTGCCGGAGGAATATCATGATCTGCGCACGGTCTTCAGTCGGTCCAGAGCCAGCTCCCTTCCTCCTCACCGGTCGTATGATTGTTGTATTGATCTCCTTCCGGGGACCACTCCCCCTCGGGGTAGACTATACTCTCTGTCGGCTCCCGAACGTAAGGCTCTCGAGGATTATCTGTCTGTTTCTCTCGACGCCGGTACCGTGGTGCCTTCTTCCTCTCCCGCCGGAGCGGGATTTTTCTTTGTTAAGAAGAAGGACGGTACTCTGCGCCCCTGCGTGGATTATCGAGGGCTGAATGACATAACGGTTAAGAATCGTTATCCGCTTCCCCTTATGTCGTCAGCCTTCGAGATTTTGCAGGGAGCCAGGTGCTTTACTAAGTTGGACCTTCGTAACGCTTACCATCTCGTACGCATCAGAGAGGGGGACGAGTGGAAAACGGCGTTTAACACTCCGTTAGGGCATTTTGAATACCGGGTTCTGCCGTTCGGTCTCGCTAATGCTCCAGCTGTCTTTCAGGCATTAGTTAATGATGTACTGAGAGACATGCTGAACATTTTTGTTTTCGTTTACCTTGACGATATCCTGATTTTTTCACCGTCACTCGAGATTCATGTTCAGCACGTTCGACGTGTACTCCAGCGCCTTTTAGAGAATTGTCTCTACGTGAAGGCTGAGAAGTGCGCCTTTCATGTCTCCTCTGTCACTTTTCTCGGTTCTGTTATTTCCGCTGAAGGCATTCAGATGGATCCCGCTAAGGTCCAGGCTGTCAGCGATTGGCCCGTCCCTAAGTCACGTGTCGAGTTGCAGCGCTTTCTCGGTTTCGCTAATTTCTATCGGCGTTTCATTCGTAATTTCGGTCAAGTGGCTGCCCCTCTCACAGCTCTGACTTCTGTCAAGACTTGCTTTAAGTGGTCCGGTTCCGCCCAGGGAGCTTTTGATCTCCTCAAGAAGCGTTTTACATCCGCCCCTATCCTTGTTACTCCTGACGTCACTAAACAATTCATTGTCGAGGTTGACGCTTCAGAGGTGGGCGTGGGAGCCATTCTGTCTCAGCGCTTCCAGTCTGACGATAAGGTCCATCCTTGCGCTTACTTTTCTCATCGCCTGTCGCCATCGGAACGCAACTATGATGTGGGTAACCGCGAACTGCTCGCCATCCGCTTAGCCATAGGCGAATGGCGACAGTGGTTGGAGGGGGCGACCGTCCCTTTTGTCGTTTGGACTGACCATAAGAACCTTGAGTACATCCGTTCGGCCAAACGACTTAATGCACGTCAAGCTCGTTGGGCGTTGTTTTTCGCTCGTTTCGAGTTCGTGATTTCCTATCGTCCGGGAAATAAGAACACCAAGCCTGATGCCTTATCCCGTCTCTTTAGTTCTTCTGTGGCTTCTACCGACCCCGAGGGGATTCTCCCTGAAGGGCGTGTTGTCGGGTTGACTGTCTGGGGAATTGAGAGACAGGTAAAGCAAGCACTCACTCACACTGCGTCGCCGCGCGCTTGTCCTAGTAACCTTCTGTTCGTTCCTGTCTCTACTCGTCTGGCTGTTCTTCAGTGGGCTCACTCTGCCAAGTTAGCTGGCCACCCCGGCGTTCGGGGTACGCTTGCTTCTATTCGCCAGCGGTTTTGGTGGCCTACTCAGGAGCGGGACACGCGTCGTTTCGTGGCGGCTTGTTCGGACTGCGCGCAGACTAAGT
Organism: Salvelinus alpinus; assembly: GCF_045679555.1. Lineage (NCBI taxonomy): Eukaryota > Metazoa > Chordata > Actinopteri > Salmoniformes > Salmonidae > Salvelinus > Salvelinus alpinus. Next base: position 53,918,319 of record NC_092091.1, read on the forward strand.
CAGGTAACTCTCCTCCTGCCGGTCGTCTCAGACCGCTTCCCATTCCTTCTCGACCATGGTCTCACATCGCCTTAGACTTTATTACCGGTCTGCCTTCGTCTGCGGGGAAGACTGTGATTCTTACGGTTATCGATAGGTTCTCTAAGGCGGCACATTTCATTCCCCTCGCTAAGCTTCCTTCCGCTAAGGAGACGGCACAAATCATCATTGAGAATGTGTTCAGAATTCATGGCCTCCCGTTAGACGCCGTTTCAGACAGAGGTCCGCAATTCACGTCACAGTTTTGGAGGGAGTTCTGTCGTTTGATTGGTGCTTCCGTCAGTCTCTCTTCCGGGTTTCATCCCCAGTCTAACGGTCAAGCAGAAAGGGCCAATCAGTCGATTGGTCGCATTTTACGCAGCCTTTCGTTTCGAAACCCTGCGTCTTGGGCAGAACAGCTCCCCTGGGCTGAGTACGCTCACAACTCGCTTCCTTCGTCTGCTACCGGGCTGTCCCCGTTTCAGAGTAGTCTTGGCTACCAGCCTCCTCTGTTTTCGTCCCAGCTCGCCGAGTCCAGCGTTCCCTCCGCTCAGGCTTTTGTCCAACGTTGTGAGCGCACCTGGAGGAGGGTCAGGTCTGCACTTTGCCGTTACAGGGCGCAGACTGTGAGAGCCGCCAATAAACGTAGGATTAAGAGTCCTAGGTATTGTCGCGGTCAGAGAGTGTGGCTTTCCACTCGTAACCTTCCCCTTACGACAGCTTCTCGCAAGTTGACTCCGCGGTTCATTGGTCCGTTCCGTGTCTCTCAGGTCGTCAATCCTGTCGCTGTGCGACTGCTTCTTCCGCAACATCTTCGTCGCGTCCACCCTGTCTTCCATGTCTCCTGTGTCAAGCCTTTTCTTCGCGCCCCCGTTCGTCTTCCCTCCCCCCCCCCCCGTCCTTGTCGAGGGCGCTCCTATTTACAAGGTACGGAAGATCATGGACATGCGTTCTCGGGGACGTGGTCACCAGTACTTAGTGGATTGGGAGGGTTACGGTCCTGAGGAGAGGAGTTGGGTTCCATCTCGGGACGTGCTGGACCGTTCGTTGATTGATGATTTCCTTCGTTGCCGCCAGGGTTCCTCCTCGAGTGCGCCAGGAGGCGCTCGGTGAGTGGGGGGGTACTGTCATGTTTTGTCTTTGATCATGTCTTGTCCCTGTGCTTCCCTCTGCTGGTCTTATTAGGTTCTTTCTCTTTCTCTCTCTCTATCGTTCCGTTCCTGCTCCCAGCTGTTTCTCATTCTCCCTACGACCTCATTTACTCTTTCACACCTGTCCCCTGTTTTGCCCTCTGATTAGAGTCCCTATTTCTTCCTCTGTTTTCCGCTCCTGTCCTTGTCGGATTCTTGTTTGATGTTTGCTGTTCCTGTGTCCTTGTTTCGCCCTGTCGTGTTCTTTGCCTTCTTCAGATGCTGCGTGTGAGCAGGTGTCTATGTCAGCTACGGCCAGTGCCTTCCCGAAGCGACCTGCAGTCTGTGGTCGCGTCTCCAGTCGTTCCTCTCTATTGACGAGAGGATTTCAGTTTCCTGTTTTGGATTACCATTGATTATATCCAGGAGAATCATTATTTGTTTAATACTGGAATAAAGACTCTGTTACTATTACGTCGCTTTTGGGTCCTCATTCATCAGCATAACACGGCTCCTCTGAATTACCTTAGCCGACATTTGTAATATGTTCAGTTGATGTTCAGTAGCAGAATAAACCCGCGCCCGACCTTTTCATGTAGGCCGCGTGTGAAATCTGAGGGAAAATGTCCTTTCCCAGCTCCTAGGTGCTCTGCTGAGAAAACGGCGGCATGAGTCAAGCGAAGTGGATTAACTTACCGCCATCCCGGAACAGCCGCGACGACAGACGGATCGGCGAGGTGGCGGCCTAACAAGTCAAACTCAGAGCTCACCCCCCCATGGTCTCTTTAAACGTGGCCTGTCATGACTGCGCTGGAATCATCTGACGCCTGCAGTTTTCCCTTCATTTTCTCTCCCTCGCTCGTGTAGTTGCCGAGTGTGGGTTGCTCTGACCCCACTCCCTCACAGTTCATCTCCTAAAAAGGCCCCAGAAAATGGTTCTCACTCTCGCTCGCTTGTGTCCCAGGCATTTTTTTGCATGCTAATTGAAACAAAACATCTCTCTCTCTCTCTTTCTCTCCTGTGAGAAAGTGAACCAAACCGCCCCAGCGACTAGCACCGCACTCCCTTACACATACTCCCTCCGATAAAGGCCCAATATCTGATGAAATTTTTCCCCCCAGCTCCCTCAAGGACACTTTGTCAGCCTCTTATCAGAATGTCAGGACTGCCGCTCCAGTGAGCAAACAAACACACAACAGAAAATGATGTATCAGGAAACGGCCGTCAGCGTAGCGTGGCGAGCTGTCAGTAGCGCTGTTAAGCTAATAATCACCGTTGGACCCTTGTGGGAATTCTATCAAGTACTTGTTGTTTCAGACTGTTTGTGTGGTGTGTGTTTTTGTGTCTGTGTGTGTCACATTATGTTGTTTTTTGAGGTCTTGTCTGTCTTACTTTACAACACCCTTTTTGACAACCAAGGTTGCGTCTAAAATAGCACCCTATTCTCTAGACCCCTCAAACTCAACTCTGGACCTCGAAGCCAGTTCCACTGCTTTCTCTCCTCGTTCCCCTCTAATTAGGCACTGATATAGACCTGGGACACCAGTTAGCTGTAATGAATTATCAGGTAGAACAGAAAACCAGCAGGCTCTGGACCTCATATGGTAAGAGTTGAATATCCCTGCTCTATACATTGTACAACCTCTCTGTGGGCTCTGGTCAACAGTAGAGCACTATGTAGGAAATAGCGTCCTATTTTGGATGCACATCAATTCGGGGTGCACTACCATTATGCTCATTTCCTGTTGTGAGCCAGTGCATCACTGTCAACACACACACACACACACACACACAAGGTATCCTTATGACAGTGTTTAGCGAATTTTGTGTGTGTACTAACACGCACACACGTTTGTTTAACTATCCTTGTGGGGACAAAATCCTACTTTTCCTATCCCCTAACTCTTAACCTAACCATAACTTTAACCCAAAACCCCTAACCCTAAAATTAAACCTAACTCTAATCATAAACTAACCCCTAAGCCTAAACCTAGTAACCCTAAAATAGCCTTTTTGCTTGTGGGAACTCGCAAAATGTCCCCACTTCTCAGATTTGTCCTTGTTTTACATGCACACACACACACCACTCAAACACAGAACAAAGGTGACAAATGAACCCGCTGCCACAGCAGGAGATATTACATCCTGCATTCCACCTCCCCTGTGTGATTCCTATCAGAAAAGCTCTCTTATGATCCCACCGATAGACACGAGGCATTCATATAGCGCTGCATTTCTGTGAGCCCAAGCATGTTTCATTAGATCTAAACCCACAGAAGGTCCTCGGGTCAGTTTCACATCTTTATGTAGCCATATTGCTAAGCCTGTAATCACAGGCTGTCTATGGTTTCATCCCAAATAGTGCCATATTCTCTATAAATTGCACTTCTTTTGACCAGGGCCTGATAGTAATGCATAATGTAGGGAGTAGGTTGGCATTTGGGACACATACAATGTATGTGTCCCAAATGCTCCAGATTCCGCTCCAGATTCCTATACCCACAGGATAGGAATCTGAGGCTCTCGGTTGATTAGTTGATTATTATTTGCAAACAGCATAATTAATAATCAATGATATGTATTATACTACATGTATAATATAGGGTGACATATAGGGTATATACTGTATGACATGATGTATTATGACCTAAACAACTGTACAGGTCCTGGACCTGTTGTCAAGGGTGAAATGTGAACCTGCTGTAACACAGAAAGAACAAGAGAGGGGGAGAGAGACAAAGATAGTAGGAGAGGGAGAGAGCGAGCGAGAGAGGGAAAGAGGGAGAGATAAAGAGAGGGAGGGGGGGAAAGGGTTGAGCAGTGTAGGTGGAGCAGGGCTCAGAAGTGCTAAAGTTTAAAATGTTGGTGCTGGTCTGCTCACAGCGAGAGGGAAAAGGAAAATGTATTAGTGGCTAGGTGAACATTTCACAGTGGCAGGGAAATTATTCAAATCACAGGGCTGCAGTGTGAAATTAATTAATTTGAATGAATTAGAGTCTGAATAAACGGGGGGCTGGATGGGTAAAGAAATTAATTCACATAATTATTATAAAGACAGAGTCTTGTGTCAACATTTTGACTAGGATGGTATATTTTTCAGAGAAACTTGGAAACTCAGCAGGCCAACAGAATCACAAGCTAGTAACCTTGCTTCAACTTTGTCCTTGATATACGCACCATCCGCAAATTGTGGCCTTGGGCTTTCTCTGAGCAAAACAAAACCGAATTACACACACAGAAAATTGTCCACGATTACATTATCTGTTAAGGTTGCAAAGCACCAACATTGAGAGAGCACAGAGCTTTAATATCAAATTTCACACATAGAAATATAATTACTAGAAGTGACCAAGCCCCTCACCCATCACGGACCATTGACTCGATTGGGCATGTCCATTCTAGTAGTTATATCCATGATGTGACGACCTTCCCACGCTGTCAGCCGAATTCTTTCTCTTTGTTCTTGTTTTCCTTATTAGGATGTCGGTGGGCGGAGCCGGGACACACCTGGACCCGGGTGTGTCCCGGGATAAATACACCTCTTCCCCATTCATTGAGGAGACTCTCTCCATGCAGACACACTGTTTGATTTTGGTTGTGGCATTTTTGTGGCCGGTTTTGTTTGTTTGCTTGCTTTGGCATCTTTCAACACTCCTCATTATTCCATCTATACACACAACCACTCACTTACGCTACTGATTACTGACTACACACACCATTGTTAATTGTATATAGGTTACCTCAGTTAATAAATATATTTTTGTTATTCTTTATCTCCACGTTGTCTCCCTTTTTGTTACGGGCTTCGAGCCGGTTCGTGACAATGATTACACACCTGGTGCAAGGCACCAATGTTTACTGACCATAGAACTTTAAAGAGCAGCAGAACCAAAAAACAATTTATCTGGTTGGAAACGGCCTGTGTTGTGTCGATATTAGTCAAAATTCTTCTAGTGTAAAAATGTACTACAAAGTGTAAAATGCATAATTTTGGTCATAAATTCAATATCTTCCAAAACTTTATGGAGGCTGTTACGTTCAAATCAAATCAAACTTTATTATCCACATGCACCGAATACACAAGTGTAGACTTTACCGTGAAATGCTTACTTACAAGCCCTTAACCAACAATGCAGTTCAAGAAGAAAATATTTACCAAGTAGGTTAAAATAAAAATAAATAATAAAAAGTAACACAATAAGAATAACAATAACGAGGCTATATACAGGGGGCACTTGTACCGAGTCAGTGTGCAGGGGTACAGGCTAGTTGAGGTAACAAACAAACTGCGACTAGCAGCAGTTTACAAGGGGGGTCAATGTAAATTGTCCGGTGGTGATTTTTATGAATTTTTCAGCAGTCTAATTGTCTTGGGGGTAGAAGCTGTTGAAGAGCCTTTTGGTCCTAGACTTGGCGCTCCGGTACCGCTTGCCGTGCGGTAGAAGAGAAAACAATCTATAACTTGGGTGACTGGAGTCTCTGTCAATTTTATGGGCTTTCCTCTGACCGCCTATTATATAGATCCTGGATGGCAGGAAGCTTGCCCCCATTGATGTACTGGGACGTTCGCACTACCCTCTGTATCGCCTTACGGTCAGACGCCGAGGAGTTGCCATACCAGGCGGTGATGCAACCAGTCAGGATACTCTCGATGGTGCAGCTGTAGAACCTTTTGAGGATCTGGGGGCCCATGCCAAATCTTTTCAGTCTACTGACGGGGAAAATGTTTGTCGTGCCCTCTTCACGACTGTCTTGGTATGTTTGGACACTTATAGTTCGTTGGGGATTTGGACACCAAGGATCTTGAAACCCTCGACCTGCTCCACGACATCCCCATCGATGTTAATGGGGGCCTGTTTGGCCCGCCTTTTCCTGTAGTCCACGATCAGCTCCTTTGTCTTGCTCACATTGAGGGAGAGGTTGTTGTCCTGGCACCACACTGCCAGTTCTCTGACCTCCTCCCTAGATCCATTGGATTATTTGAGGGTTGGGTTTTAAATTTAGATCATGCCCACCTTCCCACTTAACACGGGATGGTATTGCCTGGGGAAATTTGTCCTGCACAGAGGAAGAGCTGTACTGATTGTGCTCTATCCAATTGTACAGCAGAATTTACAGACAGTCAAACAGACCTGCCCACACTTGGCCCCTAAGCCCTTTATCAAGTGGCCACTTGGTGATGTGTTTGATATTGATCACTCAAGTCTGCCAGTGTTTTGGGTGCTTGCAACACTGATTGACTACAATACACTGGATCACAACAAGAAATTAGGTCACCTCAACAGCATAATGGTAGTGCACCCAAATTGTCTGCATCCAAAATGCCATGCTATTTCCTACATAGTGCACTACTTTTGACCAGAGCCCACATGGGGGTAGTACATTGAATAGAGTAGGGATCATCAACTACATCCCGCCCCTGGATATTTTTTGTTGTTGTTGTTGCGTCAGAAAACAGAACACTCAAAACATGAGCACAATGGCAGCTCTTCCTTTAAAGAACTCCAGGCCTCAAGAGGGCAGATAACCCAAAAACACGGGTGGAACTAAAAAATTGAGCCAGGATTTCTGGAGGGACTACTTTTACATGCGCACCTGGCAGATAAGCATGGGTATAAAATGTTTGGGCTTAGCTTTGCTTGGGTCATCAACATACAAACAGCTCATTGTTCAACCCTAAAGATGCAACTGGTATGTAATGTTTGGAATTATTTATTATGTTGCATCCAGTGCTTAGCACAATTTACATGTTTAACTCTGGTAGGAGTGGTGACTTCTTTTTTGTGTGGATATTTTCTGACTGCAGAAGTAATTGCTTGAAGTGCTAGATTAAATTGTTTAAACATTTACTTTATTCAAAGCCATGCTTTGTTGCTGTGTCATGCATTGTTTATTGTGTAAAATAATGCATGTTTATTCTCTGTTTAAGGTTATCAACCTATTCCTATTCCTTATTCCTCTGTCATTCAACTACTCTATTCAACAAATCAACTGTTAACATATTCAACAAATGGCATAAAAACCATAATAAAACACTAAAAAAGGAATTGAGTTGTCCCTTTGCATCCTTCAAGTGTTGAGCAAGCTGTTCAAGTTTGGGCAGAGCTGAAATAATTATAACACCTAGACAACTTGACAGTTGAGCAGATGGTCAGGGGGCCGGAACATAATGTCAAATAATTTGTAGACTTAAAATGTACAGCAAGAAGCTAAATAATAAACACTACCATTCAAAAGTTTGGGGTCACTTAGAAATGTCCTTGTTTTTGAAAGAAAAGCAAATTTTTTGTCCATTAAATTAACATCCAAAATGAAATCACTTGGAGCTGAGTTGCTGTTTTTACAGTTTCTACAGTCTTTTCTTGCTTAGGAAACAAGTATTTGATAGAATTCCCACAAGGGTCCAACGGTGATCATTAGCTTAACAGCGCTACTGACAGTTCGCCACGCTACACTGATGGCCGTTTCCTGATGCATCATTTTCTGTTTGTTTGCACTTGTCAATATTCAGAAATTCAAAATGGATTTATGAGCATTTTGTGTCCCACCGCAACCTGTTCTGTAACATGATTCGCTACGAAATACTAACAGACAGACGCACGCTCTGGTATTAGATAGTGAGAAAGTTGTGAAAACAAAACGGCATTGAAGCACTTTGCCACTCGCCAATGACTTGATAAGCTGATTTAGCTAATGTTGCCTGCCTGCTACATGTGCCTGCTAGCTTCATTGACAAACACAGAGATGGAACTAGCTAGTGATTTTGGGCACTGATAAACAGCGTGGAGCTTGTGCTTTATTGTGACGATAGTTTGACAGCTTGCTGAAGTTGTAGGTAGACATGTTCTCATCAGTCCCGAGCACAGCAGCAGCTGACTCGATGCTGTCTGCAGTGCACTTCTAGTTTTCATGCACATTTTTTCACTTCAGAAATACTGCACCAATCCACTTAGTCTCGCAATTTTACATCTAGCTAAGACTTCCTCGGCCAAAACCTTCCAAATGAATTCGATTTCTTGATTTATCTTAGAGAAATGTGGACTTTTGAGGGTGAAATGTTCTTATCGCGACTCAAGATTGACAAGCAAAATAACACACACACATTAAACCACACCTCTGAGACTCAAATCTTGTTTTTCTAATGAGCAGCAGAAAAGCACATGCGGAATCGGTGAGTTCAGCCCCCCTTTAATATGTGAAACATAACTGGACCTATCAAGTAGCAGATCAACTATGACTAGAAAGGGAGAGCCAACCAAGCCTTCTCCAAGGAATTATTTTTCTGCTGGAAGGTGAGCTGCTGGAACAACTGATCATGTTTAACCCAGAATTAAAATCGTGCGCAATTTGGTCAGCTGCGTGATTAACGTGTTCATAAGTGTTAGTTCCAGGAAAAACAAAGTCTCCAGCCTCAAAAGGAAACTCTCAGGCAAAGCCCCGCCTTCCGATCTGTGTTCGCACACGCGCTGAGCATCCGAGGCGAAGCAGTTTAAGCACAGCCTTTGCACCAATCCTGACACGTCCAAATAACCAGTGATGAAAACCCCCAAAACCCTAAATAATGATGCTCATTATCTCATGCATCCTATTCAGTTCCGGCAGTTCTTCCCACGGGAGATTAGGGTGCGTCCCAAATGACACCCTATTCAGTCCACTAGGTCAAAAGTTGTACTCTTTATAGGCCATTTGGGATATAACCTAGATGTTAAGTGGAGGGGTTCAATAGAACTATGGCCCTGTTGTTGTTAGCATTGGCGCTCCGGACTTTAGTTAGCTTACCTGAACCATTGCATTCACTGCCCAGAAATAGCTTAACCACGGAAAGGTTGTTTTACTTCTATGGCTAATTGTCACCATTGAATGTCACCATTGTTACCACATCGCTACTCTGAACTTCTACACAGCATAGAGGAGGATTTTATAGTATGGACTGTGATACTGCTTGTTCTTTGGGGCTCTATAGGCCGGTTTATAGGTCAGGTTACTGTAAAGCACAATTCTGATATTTTTCCGCTAATTTGTCTTTTGACCAATCAGATCCTTTGCCAATAATTGGACAAAAGATCAGATTTGGGATGCCTGTGTACATTTAGCCTATGTGACTAATGTTGCTGTTAAAATGACGAAACATTTCATTGATTGATTGAATAATTGATGCTGCATCATAATGTTTAAGTCACTTTCTTTAGTTTCTTATCAGGAGATGGATACTTCCGCATAGCCAGCACGTAGTACTGATTTGGGGGAACTTGCAGATGGCATGCGTTTTTAGCGTTTGTTCTCTTTATTCAAAGGCACAAAAAAAAACGATATAAAAGTAGCCTGCCTTGGATATAAAGTTGTTAGTGGATAATTATTTGTTTTTAGTTGTTTGTTATTATATTATTTTTCCAACATGGCAGTCGGGGAAAAATATGTTTCCCTCGCTTCCAAATGCTGTCCGCATCTGTTCACAAAGGTAAATTGGCACAACTTCAGAGGGAAATCATTCATAGATAAATGAAGAGAAAAAAGCTCATGTTTGCGCCATGCTACACTGAGTCTGTTTGTATGCATCTGTTGCCATTCGCTGCAGCTGTTTTAGGCTCTGGGCTAGGAGAACAGTCCTTTTAACAGGAGTATCTCATGCTGTGTTCGCTCAAGTTTTGGATGATTTGAAAACACTTTTCACGTCAGTGGCACATTTTCAACTCGTGCTTTCTCTTTGGTGTCAAATTGTGTGTCACATTCCTCGTATGATGCTGCATATGCCCATGTAAAAAGTTCTTACACCAGCCAGTGTTAGAATGTGTGTATTGTAACGTACAATACACACTGGACTGACAAAATGCATATCCATGAAAATTGACAAAGTATCGCATTGTACCTGATTTTTGATGCATTTGTGAAAATAGCATATTTATTTAATTATGACACCCCTTTATGTGAGTCTGGCAGTCTGTCTCCCTCCTTCAGTACTTCTGTTTGGAGGATTTCCTTTACCCACACCACCTGTAATGTATATAGCTAGTAAATTGACAAAGCCTTAATCGTTCCCCAGCTCAGTGACAGTCTGCTGTGCTCCTCCAGATTAGGGACGTATTAATAAACCGTTTATTGTACACTGGGAGGGCAAGAGACTGGTATAGAAGATGATCAACTAGAAGCACAGTGGAAAGGATGTGTTGTGTGGCTGTGGCTTGGGCCCTGTTTGAATCCTGTAGAAATGTGTCCTTCCTTCTGTTTCCTTGAGGTGTAAGTGATTGGATAGGTGTGTGGCTGTGTAAAATGTTTGAATAAATCATCAATATACACTGCTCAAAAAAATAAAGGGAACACTTAAACAACACAATGTAACTCCAAGTCAATCACACTTCTGTGAAATCAAACTGTCCACTTAGGAAGCAACACTGATTGACAATAAATTTCACATGCTGTTGTGCAAATGGAATAGACAAAAGGTGGAAATTATAGGCAATTAGCAAGACACCCCCAAAAAATGAGTGATTCTGCAGGTGGTGACCACAGACAACTTCTCAGTTCCTATGCTTCCTGGCTGATGTTTTGGTCACTTTTGAATGCTGGCGGTGCTCTCACTCTAGTGGTAGCATGAGACGGAGTCTACAACCCACACAAGTGGCTCAGGTAGTGCAGTTCATCCAGGATGGCACATCAATGCGAGCTGTGGCAAAAAGGTTTGCTGTGTCTGTCAGCGTAGTGTCCAGAGCATGGAGGCGCTACCAGGAGACAGGCCAGTACATCAGGAGACGTGGAGGAGGCCGTAGGAGGGCAACAACCCAGCAGCAGGACCGCTACCTCCGCCTTTGTGCAAGGAGGTGCACTGCCAGAGCCCTGCAAAATGACCTCCAGCAGGCCACAAATGTGCATGTGTCAGCAGTTGTGGACAGTTTGATTTCATAGAAGTGTGATTGACTTGGAGTTACATTGTGTTGTTTAAGTGTTCCCTTTATTTTTTTGAGCAGTGTATATAAAAACACAAAATCTCAAACAAAATGTTCATAAATCTTTGCCCCTGGTTAAATTCTTAATCAACTTCCTTCCTTCCTTCCTTCCTTCCTTCCTTCCTTGTTTTCTTGATGTTAAATTTATTGGATAGGTGTAAGCAAGGTGTCCCACCCTATTACTTTCACCAATCCAAACAATTCAGCTCTGCGATTACTTCTAGGATGGAAGGATGCATTTCTGAAGTGTTTCGAACAGGGCGCGTGATTTAGTTTTGGGAATAATGGGTGCCTGAATATCACTGACTGGTCTTCGTCAGAGCTGCTCTGACGAGCAGAGCCAGAGTCCCAAATGGCACCCTATCCCCTATATAGTCCATTACTATGGAGTCCCATGGACCCTATTCAAAAGTGGTGCACTATATGGAATAGGGTTCCATTTTGCCAGAGAGTTTTAGGATTACAGATGAGCGTTTTGGTCAGTCGATATGTAGTAGGCCCACATAGTTCCTTCCAAAAATCCACTTCCAGACAATGACCCTCTGTTGCTCAACCATTCAGTTCCAGCTATGAAATCTATCTCAAATAGATATTCTTCTCTGGTTATTTTCTCTCTTAAATCTCTTATTTTCTTTTCTCTCTGGCTGAGAAGGGCATGTTAAGTACCTGGGATCGTTCTGAGCGCAATGCTCAAGATCCCCAAATGATAATGTGAAGTTATTTAGAGGTATTCTTGGGTTCATAATGATCCTTATGTTAAGTGCTAATAGTGGCCGACTTTAGTAGCCTTGAGTGTTGACATAACATAAGCAAGGACGACCATAAGAGACCATGTGATTTTCATAATCCATTTTTGGGGTTCAAAATGGTCCTTTCAGTACGTAAAGTGCCCTGAAGTACTCAGATTGTTTGAGCTGTAGTCTACATTAGTAGGCTTGGGTGTTGATAAAACATGTCCTCGAGAGGGAGTTTGACCCATAAGCGACCATGAGATTTTGATCATTAAAGAGGAGGTCGAAGTTACATCTGAGCCTTTCTACGTTAGTAAAGTTTGAGATAGTTGAGTGTCCTCGAGGCTCTCTCCCTATACATTGAATATCAAAGCAACACAGCCAGGAAGGGAATTGGCTTTGTTGCAGGCAGGCAGCGACTTGGGACACGAACATGTTGTGTGCCAACATTGGGGATTATCATAATTGATTTCAACAAAAGCTTTGCAGTGCATGTAGATTGGGGTTGGAAAACGATGAGCAAATTCAAGACTTCCCATTCATCTCCAATTCATTCAGGGGAAAATAATCCATCTGAAAACATTTTCTTACCCCCCTCCCAAACAATAAAAGCTTTTAGGAAGGAGAGAGGGAAAGTGGGAGAAGAGATCATAGAAAGTTTTTTGTTGTACCGTTAAATATTTAAGTTTAGTGTGTTTTCATGCTTCATTAGGCTAAATAATAGAAATAACTTTGTGACCCGCGTTGTGACCCGCTGCTGAGGGAGGGAGAGCATCAACATCTGGGTTAAGAAATCCATTACAAGACCTTGGAGAGGCACCGAATCGCCCCAAAAAATTACTATATTTCTCTGGTTGCATTTGTGTATTTTCTCTTTTCTTCGTTTCATAATACGATCATTGGGGGCTCTATTCACCTTTTTAAAGCACTAAAAACTACAGAGGGTAGTGCATACCGCCCAGTACATCACTGGGGCTAAGCTGCCTGCCATCCAGGACCTCTACACCAGGCGGTGTCAGAGGAAGGCCCTAAAAATTGTCAAAGACCCCAGCCACCCCATTCATAGACTGTTCTCTCTACTACCGCATGGCAAGCGCTACCGGAGTGCCAAGTCTAGGACAAAAAGGCTTCTCAACAGTTTTTACCCCCTAGCCATAAGACTCCTGAACAGGTAATCAAATGGCTACCCGGACTATTTGCATTGTGTGCGCCCCCCCCAACCCCTCTTTTTACGCTGCTGCTACTCTCTGTTTATCATATATGCATAGTCACTTTAACTATACATTCATGTACATACTACCTCAATTGGGCTGACCAACCAGTGTCTGTATGTCACCGCACTACTTTTATAGCCTCGCGACTGTATATAGCCTGTCTTTTTCCTCTTGTTGAATTTCTTTACCTACCTATTGTTCACCTTATACCTTTTATGCATTATTGGTTCGAGCCTGTAAGTAAGCATTTCACTGTAAGGTCGACACCTGTTGTACTCGGCGCACGTGACAAATACACTTTGATTTGATTTGAAAATGAACAAAATACCTGCTCATCACACCTGCAGTTGAGACGAATTTACATTGATAATCATCTGGACAGACACGCCATCACATTGACGGCGCGGCGCAGTCACGACAACACGATGTGATGAATGTACCAGAGACTAGAAACACAGTGAAACTTATTTGAGTCATGGAGACTTGCATTCGCCTTCAGAGCTACTGCCTAGGCTTTAGCTCAGCGGGCTAACACAGTCGGTCAAAAACGCACAGGGATTAGTCAGGAATTTGCCCGTCTAGCCGTTCGCCATGCCATCATTGCCTACAATTCAGGGACAAAAGATTCATCAAAACTTTAGTGTAGCTCTTTATAATTGGGTTCTTCCATTGTTACGGCAGAAATATTACTCCACCGATCACTTCCTTTAATAAGAGACAGGACGCAAATTAATTGTCAGGCTCCAGTATCTCACTCCACTCGATTCATTCTCCTCTAGGTTAGTTGTGAACACCTCAAGCTGTTTGTGTGAGGGCCCCTCTCTAGATACGTACACCATCATGTTGACCAAATTTAGAAAAACGACACCACTACACCTGATTTCCTCTCGATTGTGTCATTAAATGTGAAATAGTAGAAATAGCAATTATTTTCTAATTTTGTTAGCAGCATCGACCTGTTTCTACCACCTTCTTTTCCCTCTCCTGCCTTCTTTCTCTACCAAGGATACGACTGGCAAATTGCACAGCTGCTTCTCTGATGACTCTCTTCTTGCACAAGGGGAGAAGCCCTGTAGACTATTCTTTATTAGCCAGAGCGTATACTCCTTTTCTGAGTAGGCATTGTTGAGAAAATGATGTTTTTTCCCCCATGGATGAATCATGGAATGCCAAACTATCTTAATGGACGGCAGTTTTTTAAAATTATTATTGACAAAAACGCAACAACAAAAATTCACAAGCATATCTGCTACTTCTAGAGAACATGTTTCTGCACTGTGGCTCAGGTTAACCTTCTGACCTTTTTCTTTACGCATCAAATATATACCAATGTTTTGTTGTCCAGACCAACATAGCCTCTATGTCCCACCAGTAGGTCCTGAACCACCATCTGAGGAACAGTGCTTTGGGTTGGCTCACTATGCCCTGTGGCCAATTACCTTGTCCCGTATGCAGTAGGCACAAATGATGTGACATTACTTTATGATTCTATGACGATGTTGAAGGCTAGCCTATAGCCTACAGATTATGACTGCTATCACAGGAAACCATGTAGCCATTACAATAATCTGTGGAGAATTGTAATAGTGTGATGCTAGTGTCACCAACCAGTGTTCAAACCTTGGTCTCCCCCATGCACACAATACTGTGTTAGCCTGCTGAGCTAATGCCAAGGCATCAGCTTTGGGGAGCTAGGTTTGAGGTTTTAGAAGACAAGGGAAAGACAAAACAGAAGATTATTAACGCAAGGTGAAAACGGTGTGCATGTGGAGTTGGAAACTCAAAAGGGAATCAAGTCCCCACAGCAATGTTCCAACATCTAGTCCAAAGCCTTCCCACAAGAGTGGAGGCTGTTATAGCAGCAAACGGGGGATCAACTCCATATTAATGGCCATAATTTTGGAATGAGATGTTTGATGAGCAGGTGTATACATACATTTGGTCATGTAGTGTTTATATATATATACAGTGCATTCGGAAAGTATTCAGAACCCTTGACTTTTTCCACCTTTTGTTACTTTACAGCCTTATTCTAAAATTGAATAAATAGTTTTTCCACCCTCATCAATCTACACACAATACCCCATACTGACAAAACAAAAACACTTACAATAAGTATTCAGACCCTTTACTCAGTACTTTGTTGAAGCACATTTGGCAGCGATTACATGCTCGACACTTCTTGGGTATGACGCTACAAGCTTGGCACACATGTATTTGAGGATTTTCTCCCATTCTTCTCTACAGATCCTCTCAAGCTCTGTCAAGTTGGATTGGGAGCGTTGCTGCACATCTATTTTCAGGTCTCTCCAGAGATGTTCGATCGGGTTCAAGTCCTGGCTCTGGCTGGGCCACTCAAGGACATTCAGATTCTTGTCCCGAAGCCACTCCTGCGTTGTCTTGGCTGTGTGCTTAGGGTTGTTGTCCTGTTGGAAGGTGATCCTTCCCCCAGTCTAAGGTTCTGAGTGCTTTGGAGCAGGTTTTCATCAAGGATCTCTCTGTACTTTGCTCCGTTAATCTTTCCCTTGATCCTGACTAGTAGCCCAGTCCCTGTCGCTGAAAAACATCCCCACAGCATGACGCTGCCACCAGCATGCTTCACCATAGGGATGGTACCAGGTTTCCTCCAGATGTGATGCTTTGCATTCAGGCCAAGTGTTCAATTTTGGTTTCATCAGACCAGAGAATCTTGTTTTTCATGGTCTGAGAGTCCTTTAGGTACCTTTTGGAAAACTCCAAATGGGCTGTCATGTGCGTTTTACTGAGGAATGGCTTCTGTCAGGCCACTGTATCATAAAGGCCTGATTGGTGGAGTGCTGTAGAGATACTTGTCCTTCTGGAAGGTTCTCCCATCTCCACAGAGGAACTCTGGAGCTCAGAGTGACCATCAGGTTCTTGGTCACCTCCCTGACCAAGGCCCTTCTCCCCTGATTGATTAGTTTGGCCAGGTGGCCAGCTCTAGGAAGAGTCTTGGTGGTTCCAAATTTCTCTCAGTAAAACGCACATGACAGCTCGCTTGGAGTTTGCCAAAAGGCATCCCCCCTACCCTCAGACGATCCCGCAGGTGTGGAAGCCGGATGTGGAGGCCCTGGGCTGGTGTGGTTAGACGTGGTCTGCGGTTGTGAGGCCAGTTGGACGTACTGCCAAATTCTCAAAAACGTCGTTGGAGGCAGTTTATGGTAGAGAAATGAACATTAAATTCTCTGGCAACAGCTCTGGTGGACATTCCTGCAGTCAGCATGCCAATTGCACACAGTGGTGTAAAGTACTTAAGTAAAAATACTTTAAAGTACTACTTAAGTTGTGTTTTGGGCAACTGTACCTTACTTTACTATTTATATTTTAGAGTACTATTACTCCAACTAAAGAAAATCATATACTTTTTACTCCACACATTTTCCCTGACACCCAAAAGTAGTAGTTACATTTTGAATGCTTAACAGGACAATGGTCCAATTCATGCACTTATGAAGAGAACCTCCTTGGTCATCCCTACTGCCTCTGATCTGGCGAATTCACTAAACATCACTAAGTGTGCCCCTGACTAACAGTAACATTTTAATAACTCTGGATTGCCTAATATAAGGCATTTGAAATTAATTTTACTTTAGCTTTTGATACTTAAGTATATTTTTGAAATGACCTTTACTTTTGTTATTTAAGTATATTTAAAATGAAATACTTTTAGACTTTTACTCAAGTGGTATTTCACTGGGTGACTTTCACTTTTACTTGATTCATTTTCTATTAAGGTATCTTTACTTTTACTCAAGTATGGCGGTTGGGTACTTTTTCCACCACTGATTGCACGCTTCAAAACTTGAGACATCTGTGGCATTGTGTTGTGTTGTGTTGTTTAATCAGCTTCTTGATATGCCACACCTGTTAGGTGGATGGATTAAGGAGAAGTGCTCACGAACAGGGACATAAACACATTTGTGCACAACAGTTGAGAGAAATAAACTTTGTGCATATGGAAAAATGTCAGGGATTTTTATATACTGTATATATGTGTGGGTGTGTGTATGCAATGGCGGATTTAGGGATAGGCGACATGGGTATCTGCTCAGGGCGGCATCTTGCCGAGGGCGGGAAAAAAATCGGGATGGTGACATTTTCGCAATCAGTTTTCTATCGCTCATTTGCACATCAGGTAGCCTAGTGGTTAAAGTGTAGGGGCGGCAGGTAGACTAGTGGTTAGAGTGTAGGGGTGGCAGGTAGCCTAGTGGTTAGAGCATTGGGCCAGTAACCGAAAGGTTGCTCGAAAGGTAGCTAGACTGAATCTACGAGCTGACAAGGTAAAAATCTGTCGTTCTGCCCCCGAACAAGGCAGTTAATCCACTATTTATAGGCCGTCATTGTAAATAAGAATTTGTTCTTAAATGACTTGCCTAGTTAAATAAAGGTTAAATTTAAAATGAATTAAAAATATCATGTCACCATGTGGGACTGTGGGTCAATTAACCTTGTCGGAGTGGGCGTCCTGATTCTAGTTTGTGAGCCAGGGAGGCTACTGCCTGGGAAATTCTCCCACTCAGACGTATGAGATGGGGAGAGGGGCGGGGGTAGGTTGACCTCAGGTCTCCCCACTGGAAGCCCAAGGTAGGGGGAGCGGGGGAAGCTATCAAATAGCGCATCAGTCACACTACGAAATGCTACCAAATGAACCACCATTCATTCATAATACTGTGAATATGTAGTTTCACAGATATATTGTTGCATTTTTTTCTGGTTTGTGCAAATCGTTAAGAATAATATAAAAACAGTCTGCACACCAAGGTGAATTGGTTTAGTCTTGACTCTTGGTTGGCAGTGTTGGGGGATGGGTAATGTATTGATGCTCGAGTGCCAAATCAACACAAATTTGTTTCTATTTGTTTTTGTTACTTCTTTTTGATATTTATGAGTCTTGTTTTTGTAGATATTTTTTTATTTATATAGTTTAAAATGTTATAATTATTTATTTGTGTTGTTCCAAATATCTGAATAGAAATGACAGTCAGTGTAGAATGGCGCTGAAGGAGGGGTTCGCCCAGGGAGCTATACAAGCTAGAACCGTCACTGTGTGTGTGTGTGTTTGTGTATACAGTATATGTACAATGCAAATCTTAATGTCTCAGGCAAGTTTACTCACCACTCCAACTGCAAAGCCAGTATACTCCGAATGTGATTCAGGTACAGACCCACAGATAAACAGCAGACAGGACACTCTTAATCACCTGGGCGAGAGCTCCAGACATCTCATACTGCGAGAGAAATACAGAACTGAACTTGAAGTCCGGATTCGGTCGTTTTTTACTGCAGAGAAATAGGCTGCAGTACTTCTGCGCTGTGGGGGGTTTTGGCTGAGGCAGACTATGTGACTCTGACGCTGTGAATTACTCTGCGTTCAGGGAGCGGGAAGAAAGAGAGGAAGAGTAGAGGAAAAGGAGGGAGATAAATAGAGAAGGAAGAAGGGGAGAATATGGCCCTATGGAGCAAAAAGCGGCTTTAAAGAGACACTCATTAAAGTATTTTGCTTCTACTGGGAAGTAGGCCTTTCTTCTCAAAGTACCTTTAATGGCTGAAGAAAGGCAATGATCGAGGCGACTTGAAAGGGAAACATTTCCACCGAGGGTATGACTGAAATACTGAAATGCCTTTATTATACTCTGTCACTGGAGGAGAAACTGAGCAAGTATTTGGGACCGTACTTTTGCTCAGGGTGGATGTCTTTGAGAAGTGAGCTGTGTTTTTAAAGCTTTTTGAAATGGAAAACAAAAACACGAGTCTTATTGGACAGGTAGATAACACTGTTGGATAGTATGTCCCCGTTTTACGTTTTGGAGTCTTCTGTTTCTTATCGATTGAAAACAACCCCGTTATAGTAGATGTGATCATGCCTGGGTTGATGCTCTTGAAGGATCTCACTTCTGAATTCCAAATCCACCCCTAGGCCCTAACACCTTCTGCCCTAACCCCTTCTGCCCTAACCTTTCGACACACCTCTATATCTGAAGTGATTGGATATGCAATGTTTTAAGAAGGCAAGATAAAGCTATCATGAATATTATTTTACTGCTATTACTCTATTAGTCATTTTATTATTAGTATTGTTATATTTCTCCAAACCTCTCAGATCTACACGTGCCTATAAGGATGTAGGGACTGGGAGTTGATTTTGGAATTCAGAGGTGAAACATGTAGAACGTCGCATCTAGAACATGCACATGCACACGTAGATCCAATATGAATCCCTATTTTACCAGAGAGACAATCTTATCTCTTCTACACAATACACTTCTATCTGAACGTTGTGTAAATGTTGCACCATTCTGAACAGGACCCTCCTGAACGTTGTGAAAATGTTGCTGACTCCTTCCCTGTGTTTAGCCACTCCAGGCACGTCCTCCCTCATTAGCCATGCACATGCTACTGTACCACTGTTGCTCAGGGCTAACAGGCAGACACTATAGCAGTAGGCCCCCGCTCTTCCTGCATGGAACACCGCACTCTGACACCACTGGGTGGAGCTACCGCACTCTGGGTTTCTCCCTCTGCAGTGTGGCTCTCTCTCGCTCTCTCTCTCCCCCATCTCTCTGACTTGCTAATTTTTGGATCTCTCTCTCTCTCTCTCTCTCTCTCTCTGTCTCTGTCTCTGTCTCTGTCTCTGTCTCTGTCTCTGTCTCTGTCTACCTCTCTCTCTGTCTACCTCTCTCTCTATCTACCTCTCTCTCTGTCTACCTCTCTCTCTGTCTACCTCTCTCTCTACCTCTCTCTCTACCTCTCTCTCTGTCTACCTCTCTCTCTACCTCTCTCTCTGTCTACCTCTCTCTCTGTCTACCTCTGTCTCTGTCTACCTCTCTCTCTGTCTACCTCTCTCTCTGTCTACCTCTGTCTCTGTCTACCTCTCTCTCTGTCTACCTCTGTCTCTGTCTACCTCTGTCTCTGTCTCTCTCTCTGTCTACCTCTCTCTCTGTCTCTCTCTGTCTACCTCTCTCTCTGTCTCTCTCTGTCTACGTCTCTCTCTGTCTACCTCTCTCTCTGTCTCTCTGTCTACCTCTCTCTCTGTCTCTCTGTCTACCTCTCTCTCTGTCTCTCTGTCTACCTCTCTCTGTCTCTCTCTGTCTCTCTCTGTCTACCGCTCTCTCTCTCTCTCTCTCTGTCTACCGCTCTCTCTCTCTCTCTCTCTCTCTCTCTCTCTCTCTCTCTCTCTCTCTCTCTCTCTCTCTACCTCTCTCTCTCTCTCTCTCTCTCTCTGTCTCTCTCTGTCTCTCTCTGTCTCTCTCTGTCTCTCTCTGTCTCTCTCTGTCTACCTCTCTCTCTGTCTCTCTCTCTGTCTACCTCTCTCTCTGTCTCTCTCTGTCTACCTCTCTCTCTGTCTCTCTGTCTACCGCTCTCTGTCTCTCTCTGTCTCTCTCTGTCTACCGCTCTCTCTCAATTCAATTCAATTCAAGGGGCTTTATTGGCATGGGAAACGTGTTAACATTGCCAAAGCAAGTGAGGTAGGTAATATACAAAAGTCAAATAAACAATAAAAATGAACAGTAAACATTACACATACAGAAGTTTCAAAACAATAAAGACATTACAAATGTCATATTATATATATGCAGTGTTGTAACAATGTACAAATGGTTAAAGCACACAAGTTAAAATAAATAAACATAAATATGGGTTGTATTTACAGTGGTGTTTGTTCTTCACTGGTTGCCCTTTTCTTGTGGCAACAGGTCACAAATCTTGCTGCTGTGATGGCACACTGTGGAATTTCACCCAGTAGATATGGGAGTTTATCAAAATTGGATTTGTTTTCGAATTCTTTGTGGATCTGTGTAATCTGAGGGAAATATGTCTCTCTAATATGGTCATACATTGGGCAGGAGGTTAGGAAGTGCAGCTCAGTTTCCACCTCATTTTGTGGGCAGTGTGCACATAGCCTGTCTTCTCTTGAGAGCCATGTCTGCCTACGGCGGCCTTTCTCAATAGCAAGGCTATGCTCACTGAGTCTGTACATAGTCAAAGCTTTCCTTAAGTTTGGGTCAGTCACAGTGGTCAGGTATTCTGCCACTGTGTACTCTCTGTTTAGGGCCAAATAGCATTCTAGTTTGCTCTGTTTTTTTGTTAATTCTTTCCAATGTGTCAAGTAATTATCTTTTTGTTTTCTCATGATTTGGTTGGGTCTAATTGTGCTGTTGTCCTGGGGCTCTGTGGGGTGTGTTTGTGTTTGTGAACAGAGCCCTAGGACCAGCTTGCTTAGGGGACTCTTCTCCAGGTTCATCTCTCTGTAGGTGATGGCTTTGTTATGGAAGGTTTGGGAATCGCTTCCTTTTAGGTGGTTGTAGAATTTAACGGCTCTTTTCTGGATTTTGATAATTAGTGGGTATCGGCCTAATTCTGCTCTGCATGCATTATTTGGTGTTCTACGTTGTACACGGAGGATATTTTTGCAGAATTCTGCATGCAGAGTCTCAATTTGGTGTTTGTCCCATTTTGTGAAATCTTGGTTGGTGAGCGGACCCCAGACCTCACAACCATAAAGGGCAATGGGCTCTATGACTGATTCAAGTATTTTTAGCCAGATCCTAATTGGTATGTTGAAATTTATGTTCCTTTTGATGGCATAGAAGGCCCTTCTTGCCTTGTCTCTCAGATCGTTCACAGCTTTGTGGAAGTTACCTGTGGTGCTGATGTTTAGGCCGAGGTATGTATAGTTTTTTGTGTGCTCTAGGGCAACGGTGTCTAGGTGGAATTTGTGGTCCTGGTGACTGGACCTTTTTTGGAACACCATTATTTTGGTCTTACTGAGATTTACTGTCAGGGCCCAGGTCTGACAGAATCTGTGCAGAAGATCTAGGTGCTGCTGTAGGCCCTCCTTGGTTGGTGACAGAAGCACCAGATCATCAGCAAACAGTAAACATTTGACTTCGGATTCTAGTAGGGTGAGACCGGGTGCTGCAGACTGTTCTAGTGCCCGCGCCAATTCGTTGATATATATGTTGAAGAGGGTGGGGCTTAAGCTGCATCCCTGTCTCACCCCACGACCCTGTGTAAAGAAATGTGTGTGTTTTTTGCCAATTTTAACCGCACACTTGTTGTTTGTGTACATGGATTTTATAATGTCGTATGTTTTACCCCCAACACCACTTTCCATCAATTTGTATAGCAGACCCTCATGCCAAATTGAGTCGAAGGCTTTTTTGAAATCAACAAAGCATGAGAAGACTTTGCCTTTGTTTTGGTTTGTTTGGTTGTCAATTAGGGTGTGTAGGGTGAATACATGGTCTGTTGTACGGTAATTTGGTAAAAAGCCAATTTGACATTTGCTCAGTACATTGTTTTCATTGAGGAAATGTACGAGTCTGCTGTTAATGATAATGCAGAGTATTTTCCCAAGGCTACTGTTGACGCATATTCCACGGTAGTTATTGGGGTCAAATTTGTCTCCACTTTTGTGGATTGGGGTGATCAGTCCTTGGTTCCAAATATTGGGGAAGATGCCAGAGCTAAGGACGATGTTAAAGAGTTTTAGTATAGCCAATTGGAATTTGTTGTCTGTATATTTGATCATTTCATTAAGGATACCATCAACACCACAGGCCTTTTTGGGTTGGAGGGTTTTTATTTTGTCCTGTAACTCATTCAAGGTAATTGGAGAATCCAGTGGGTTCTGGTAGTCTTTAATAGTTGATTCTAGGATTTGTATTTGATCATGTATATGTTTTTGCTCTTTATTCTTTGTTATAGAGCCAAAAAGATTGGAGAAGTGGTTTACCCATACATCTCCATTTTGGATAGATAATTCTTCGTGTTGTTGTTTGTTTAGTGTTTTCCAATTTTCCCAGAATTGGTTAGAGTCTATGGAGTCTTCAATTACATTGAGCTGATTTCTGACGTGCTGTTCCTTCTTTTTCCGTAGTGTATTTCTGTATTGTTTTAGTGATTCACCATAGTGAAGGCGTAGACTCAGGTTTTCCGGGTCTCTATGTTTTTGGTTGGACAGGTTTCTCAATTTACTTCTTAGATTTTTGCATTCTTTATCAAACCATTTGTCATTGTTGTTCATTTTCTTCGGTTTTCTATTTGAGATTTTTAGATTTGATAGGGAAGCTAAGAGGTCAAATATACTGTTAAGATTTTCTACTGCCAAGTTTACACCTTCACTATTGCAGTGGAACATTTTACCCAGGAAGTTGTCTAAAAGGGATTGAATTTGCTGTTGCCTAATTGTTTTTTGGTAGGTTTCCAAACTGCATTCCTTCCATCTATAGCATTTCTTAATGTTACTCAGTTCCTTTGGCTTTGATGCCTCATGATTGAGTATTGCTCTGTTCAAGTAGACTGTGATTTTGCTGTGGTCTGATAGGGGTGTCAGTGGGCTGACTGTGAACGCTCTGAGAGACTCTGGGTTGAGGTCAGTGATAAAGTAGTCTACAGTGCTACTGCCAAGAGATGAGCTATAGGTGAACCTACCATAGGAGTCCCCTCGAAGCCTACCATTGACTATGTACATACCCAGCGTGCGACAGAGCTGCAGGAGTTGTGACCCGTTTTTGTTGGTTATGTTGTCATAGTTGTGCCTAGGGGGGCATATGGGGGAGGGAATGCTGTCACCTCTCGCTCTCGCTCTCGCTCTCGCTCTCTCGCTCTCTCGCTCTCTCGCTCTCTCGCTCTCTCTCGCTCTCTCTCGCTCTCTCTCGCTCTCTCTCGCTCTCTCTCGCTCTCTCTCTATTGCCAAAGCAAGTTAAATAGATAATCAATAAAAGTGAAATTAACTATAAAAAATGTACAGTAAACATTACACTTCCAAAAGAATAAAGACATTTCAAATGTCATAGTATGTATATATACAGTGTTGTAATGATGTGCAAATAGTTAAAGTACAAAAGGGAAAATGTATAGATTGTATTTACAATGGTGTTTGTTCTTCACTGATTGCCCTTTTCTTGTGGCAACAGGTCACACATCTTGCTGCTGGGATGGTACACTGTGGTATTTCACCCAGTTTATCCAAATTTGATTTGTTTTTGAACTCTTTGTGTGTCTGTGTAATCTGATGGAAATATGTGTCTCTAATATGGTCATACATTTGGCAGGAGGTTAGGAACTGCAGCTCAGTTTCCACCTCATTTTGTGGGCAGTGTGCACATAGCCTGTCTTCTCTTGAGAAGAGCCTTTCTCAATAGCAAGGCTATGCTCACTGAGTCTGTACATAGTCAAAGATTTCCCTCATTTTGGGTCAGTCACAGTGGCCAGGTATTCTGCCACTGTGTACTCTCTGTTTAGGGCCAAATAGCATTCTAGTTTGTTTGTAAATTCTTTCCAATGTATCAAGTACTTATCTTTTTGTTTTCTCATGATTTGGTTGGGTCTAATTGTGTTGCTGTCCTGGGGCTCTGTGGGGTCTGTTTGTGTTTGCTTAGGGGGCTCTTCTCCAGGTTCATTTCTCTGTAAGTGATGGCTTTGTTATGGAAGGTTTGGGAATTGGTTCCTTTTAGGTGGTTGTAGAATTGAACGGCTCTTTTCTGGATTGCGATAATTAGCGGGTATCGGTTATATTCAACATGATATCATTGGAAAACTTCATCCGGGCACATTTTTGCAAAAAGGTCAAATGTCACAGTAGCTGATGTTTTTCTTATAACCCTAACCCTAGCTCGAACGTAAACCTAGTTTCAACCCTAACCCTTACCCTAGCTTCAACCCTAACCTATCTTCATATCAACTCCCGGCTCAACCCTCACCCCAGCATCTCCACATCTTGGCTTTAACCCTAGCCATAACCATGTGGCTAGATTTGAGCCAAGATGTGGAGATGCTAGAGTTATGGCTAGGGTTGAGCTAGGATGTGGACATGATGCTAGGGTTAGAGCTCTGTTTAGGGTTGTGTTTAGAATTTGTCTACCTGCCTGTCTCTGTCTGTCTGTGAGTGGATATGTATATCTGTCTGTCTGTGAGTGGATATGTATATCTGTCTGTCTGTGAGTGGATATGTATATCTGTCTGTCTGTGAGTGGATATGTATATCTGTCTGTGAGTGGATATGTATATCTGTCTGTGAGTGGATATGTATATCTGTCTGTGAGTGGATATGTATACCTGTCTGTGAGTGGATATGTATACCTGTCTGTCAGTGGATATGTATACCTGTCTGTCAGTGGATATGTATACCTGTCTGTCTGTGAGTGGATATGTATATCTGTCTGTCTGTGAGTGGATATGTATATCTGTGTGAGTGAATATGTATATCTGTGTGAGTGGATATGTATATCTGTGTGAGTGGATATGTATATCTGTCTGAGTGGATATGTATATCTGTCTGTCTGTGAGTGGATATGTATATCTGTCTGTCTGAGTGGATATGTATATCTGTCTGTCTGTGAGTGGATATGTATATCTGTCTGTCTGTGAGTGGATATGTATATCTGTCTGTGAGTGGATATGTATATCTGTCTGTCTGAGTGGATCTGTATATCTGTCTGTCTGTGAGTGGATATGTATATCTATCTGTCTGTGAGTGGATATGTATATCTGTCTGTCTGTGAGTGGATATGTATATCTGTCTGTCTGTGAGTGGATATGTATATCTGTCTGTCTGTGAGTGGATATGTATATCTGTCTGTCTGTGAGTGGATAAGTATATCTCTGTCTGTGAGTGGATATGTCTATATATCTGTGAGTGGATATGTCTGTCTAACTGTCTTTTACCAATTTACCCATTGCAGCTCTATTACCCATTGCAGCTTTTGCCTTGAATGCAATGTATTGACTTATGCGCCAACACTTTTTTATTTGTATTTATACCATTTTTATTTAACCTTTATTTAACTAGGCAAGTCAATTAAGACATTTGATTTTATTTACAATGACGGCCTACCCCGGCCAAACCCTAACGACGCAGGGCAAATTGTGCGCCTCTCTACGGGACTCCAAATCACAGCCGGTTGTGATATAGCCTGGAATCGAACCAGGGTTTGTTGTGACGCCTCTGAGCACTGAGATGCATTGTCTTAGACTGCTGCGCCACTCGGGAGCCCTTTTATGCATATCTATGTGTCAACATCCTGTCTGTGGAGGTGGGAAAGTGGAGAGAGTGGAGGTGGGAGAGAGAGGAGGGAGATAAATAGATTAGAGGGAGGGGGGAAAGAAGGAGGGAGGGGAGAGAGAGAGGAGGGTGTCATGTCTGTGATGCCTTTCTCTATGCGTCCATATTGTGATGCTATTCTTCCCCCATTGAATGCAATGTATTGACACAATAAGCATCAACCCTGTGATACACATTTTTTCCTATTGACTGCAATTTATTGACATACGATTCAATTGGTTGACGCTTATCTTTTCCCATTAACAGCTATGTGTTGACATACAGTAACACCGTACCCAAACCGGCCGCGCACGTGCGCCATCGTGTACAAATTGATTTTGTCCCTCCACACCAAACGCGATCACAACACGCAGGTTAAAATATCAAAACAAACTCTGAACAAATTACAATAATTTGTGGACAGGTCGAAAAGCATTAAACATTTATGGCAATTTAGCTAGCTAGCTAGCTTGCAGTTGCTAGCTAATTTGTCCTATTTGGCTAGCTTGCTGTTGCTAGCTAATTTGTCCTGGGATAGAAACGTTGAGTTGTTATTTTTCCTGAAATGCAGAAGGTCCTCTACTCCGACAATTAATCCACACATAAAACAGTCAACCAGATCGTTTCTAGTCATATCTCCTCCTTCCAGGCTTTTTCTTCTTTGGACTTTATATGGCGATTGGCATCTAAACTTTCATAGTATTACCACGACGACTGACGAACTCAGTTGTCTTTCAATCGCCCACAACCAATGAGGAGATGGCACGTGGGTATCTGCTTCTATAAACCAATGAGGAGATGGGAGAGGCAGGACTTGCACCGCGATCATCGTCACAAATAGAACTGACTTCTATTTTAGGGCTTGGCAACGCAGACGCTCGTTGGCATGCGTGAGCAGTGTGAGTGCAATAATTGAATAACATGTATGTTGAAATTTATTTTGCAACGCACGCGACGTGAGTGGTGTAGTCAGCATGTAAGCATCAACCCTGTGACAGTCATCTTTTCTCCTTGACTGCAATGCTTTGAATAAAAACGTCAGCTACTGTGATATTTTACCTTTTTGCAAAAATGTGCCAGGATGACGCTTTTCGGCTGATAATGGGCTACTGTATTTCTCTCTCTCTCTCTCTCTCTCTCTCTCTCTCTCTCTCGCTCTCTCTGAACTCTCCAACCGATCTCTCAGACCGATCTCTGGTCTCTCCAGCTAGACACATTCACTGTATTAGCCCTCAGTTACAGCAAAACTAAAAAAAAGTGAGCTTTAGCAGGGGTAAAAATCCCCCCAAACGTCATCAACGATTAATTATCACTTGATAATTAATCGTCTTTTAAATTAGCCTCACACACACTCACAGGAACATAATGTTCTTTATGAAAGAATATATCCATCTAGATTTATTTATTTATCTGTTCTCAGTGCTACTCAAAGATATGCGCTAGTTATGTTGTCATTTATATAAGGCCTGTCCTTCCTTCGCCTTTCATCTGCGAATTTTCCATGTTTTCCTCTTCGCTAAAAGGCCAGCTATTAGGCTATACAGGAACACAGCATATGCCTAGTACTCTAGGATCAAGACCTAATCTGGATCAAAGATATGCTCAGCTTTTATCATGGTCATGAAACATTCTGAATGTTTTCACGGCAGTGGAAAGTAGGTAGGCCTGCTGTGTGTATGTTCGGATGAAGCCTATGCTTGAAGCGGTACTCATTTTGGGTGGCGATACTCTTTACATTTAGGTCCCAGCACCGACAATATTTTAGAGCTTATTTTATTCTATTAAAAGGTGTCTGTAGTACTACTCTCGAGCGGTAGAACTGGCCCTCTTGAAACATTGCATTCAACAGTCAGTCACTCAAGATGAAAAATCCTGCCAAGTAATGCCTAAAACCTATATTTTTGGGTACTACGAGAGGAAAGGGACAGTTAAAGCCATAATAGGCTATCGGAGATCTTCTCTGCCGTCTTTAGCTATGGCGCCCTGACAAATCACATCAACGCTCACGGCGTTGCTCTGTGTGTTACGTGACACAGACTGGCGCCGGCATCCATCCCTCTTTGTCCTTCCCAGCGTGCCAATAAATAAACACTGGGGTGCAAAGGTCATTCCCATCATCTTTATGATTCCCTTAGCATGTGACAGCACTCACATGTCCGTCCTCCTGTCAGTAACTTAGCCAGACATTTGTTGGTAGGTGGGCCTGCAGAAATTTGGGTGGGCCCCAAAAATATAGAATGGGGGCAGAGAGGACATCATGTTACTCTACAAATTCTGCCATGAGGCTGAGATCATTTTTTAAACTTTTAAAGCTAATTAAAGCTCAACTATAGGTGTGCTGACTGTGATAAATGCACTGGATTATGAGCTGTCTTGTTTGCTAAATTAACAAATGAAGTAGACAGTGGCACAGTGCATATAGCCATAGAAGCACAGTGACTTACACTGAGTATACAAAACATTAATTACACCTGCTCTTTCCATGACGTAGACTGACCGGGTGAATCCAGGTGAAAGCTATCCTCCCTTATTGATGTCACTTGTTAAAACCACTTCAATCAGTGTAGATGAAGGTGAGGAGACAGGTTAAAGAAGGATTTTTAAGCCTTGAGACAGTTCAGACATGGATTGTGTGTGTGTGCCATTCAGAGGGTGAATGAGCAAGACAAAAGATCTGTCTTTGAACGGGTTATGGTAGTAGGTCCCAGGCATACCGGTTTGTGTCGATCCTGCTGGGTTTTTCCATGGTCAACAGTTTCCCATGTGTGTCAAGAATTCCTCACTAACCAAAGGACATTCAGCCAACTTGACACAACTGTGGGAAGCATTGGAGTCAACATGGGCCAGCATCACTGTGGAACTCTTTCGACACCTTGTAGAGTCCATGCCCTGACAAATTGAGGCTGTTCTGAGGGCAAACTATTAGGAAGGTGGTCCTTAGTGTACGCCTCAATGCAGTCATATTTATGGCTTATTGGGGGTGTGGCTTTCAGTTAGTTCTTCTTGGCCACCCATCCTATAAATGAATAACATTACATGTCACGTTCTGACCTTAGTTCCTTTATTATGTCTTTATTTTAGTTGGTCAGGGCGTGAGTTGGGGTGGGCATTCTATGTTGTTTTTCTATGTTTTGTTCTGTTATATTTCTATGTGTTTGGCCTAGTATGGTTCTCAATCAGAGGCAGGTGTCAGTCGTTGTCTCTGATTGGGAGCCATATTTAGGTAGCCTGTTTTTTATTGTGTTTTGTGGGTGGTTGTTTCCTGTGTTAGTACCATACGGGACTGTTTCGGTTGTTTGTTTGTACTTTTGTTATTTTGTCCAGTGTTCTGTGTATTTATTAAATATCTCATGATGGACACTTACCACGCTGCACATTGGTCCGATCCTTGCTACTCCTCCTCAGACGAAGAGGAAATCCGTTACATTACAGTTCATCACTTGCTATGAATTCTATTTGATGGTGTTTGCATGTTTAAAAAGACAAATAATGTCCCGTTTGGAACACTGACAAGTAGAGAGCTCAATCGGATTGGGTGGGCCTACGTGGCTGCCTCCGGTCACTGGCACAGCACTGTTTCAGAACGCGGTTGTCTTCCGGAATTGGTTTAGTTCCAATATTGCATTAGCACTTAGCATAAGGCAATGTATAAAGCATGCATTGTACTGTAAGTGGTATGCTAGTATGGATATTGGAACATAACCTCAGTCTATCTCTCTCTCAATCAATTTGAACTGAAAGCTCAGGGCGATCCAATACACCCCTCGTAGGCCTATACTCGTAGGTGCACCTTACTCAATTGCTAATGGCTGACACTTGCAGGTAGCATAATTGTTCTGCCTCTAAAGGAAACCACAATGGGAACTTTGTGGCACATCGTACACAACATGCATGTCCTACAACAACATACCGTTAAAGGAAAACATTATTCCACCAGTCTCTTTAGACATAGGTAGGACTAAATGGTTCCTGCACCTCGGTGCCCCTGGCAACCCCTAGATAGTAGCATAGCCTGCGGGGAGGAAGCCATGACGGTCTATCTCCGGGCGATTTTTATTTTCCTTTTGACACTCCCTCTCCTGTCACTCCAACCAGCCTGGCTGCAGGCTGCAGTATGTGGTGGCTCCAACGTTATAAGAGAGGGAAATGTGACAACACTTAGCACCCACACACTGCAGTCAGTCTGAGCTGCAGTCAGAGCGCCTCCTCGGCTGCCTGTCCAACGCCTAGGTGTTGGTACACACACACACACCCCTATGGGACCTGGTCAAAACTAGTGCACTATGAAGTGAATACATGCAGGTGCCATTTTGGATGCAGCTGAGTTTTCTTTGTCTGGCTGGCTGGCTGGCTGGCTGGCTGGTTGGGGCTTAGCTGTCATTCCACCAGAAGGGTCAGTCCCCAACACTGTAGTTTTATTAGTGGAGGTAGAACAATATAGAACCTTAGCAGAACCAAAGCAGTCTCCCTAGCATTGAGTCTTACTCTTAGACAGATGCCCCAACCCGTGTTGTCTCTGGGACTATAATGGGTTGTGTGTGTAATTGTGTTTAGGTCAAACATGGATTCTCCATGTTTGGATAATAAAGTTAATCTAATCTAAAAATTCCTCCCCCTCCCTCTGTTGTGTTGGGGAAAATGTCACCGAGCCACTCTGTGTAGAATGAGAGCTCTGGGCTCGGCATCCCTTCCATTTTCAGGTCTGTATAAAAAGCACCACAGTGTAAAATTATTCTAATTACCAAACTTGACAGAGTGCCAATGTTTCGTGCTAGAGCGTTTTTAAATAAATAAACGCTCCTGCATTCAAATGAGCTTTGATTTGTTCACGGGCTGGGCATTTGCAACAGTTTTTTTCTGTTTTCGCACAGTACACATTCTTTTTTGTTGTGCTTTCGTAATTGACTCCTCAGTGGTTTAGAAAGGTCACAACAAAAACATAAGTGAAGGGATCAATGTTCTGTGCGAAAAAAAGAAGGAAAAAACCCCCGCACTGTCCTCCCCCATGCTTAGTGTGTCTCCCCAATCAGCCGTCACTCCACCTGGTTGTTAGGCCGTCCCGGGCGGGCTGAGATGACAGGTAGTGGACAGGGCCTGGGCTCTGCTATGTGTCTGTCTGGCTCTGGTCAGCTGGCTGATAAAGAGGTCTGTCTCTGAGGCTTAACGCACAGCTAGCTAGTGCTCTATCTCTTCTTCTCTCTATTTCACTCTCATTCTCTCTATCTTTCTCTCTTGTTCTCTCTGTCTATCTCTGTCGTTCTCTCTGCCTATCTCTTGTTCTCTCTGTCTATCTGCCTCGTTCTCTGTCTGTCTCTCTCAATCTCTCTGTTTGTCTCGGTCTCTGTCTCTCTCTCGTTCTCTCTCTTTCTCTCCTCCAGCCTCTCTTCCTCAGCCTCCCTCTTCCTCCTCTCTGTCACACAAAAACCAACCCTCAGTCGCTCTGAACCAGTCTTGTTAGAATAAACTTCTATTTTCGGTGGCTGGGTGGATGATGGATAGACAAACATTCCAATTGTGTAATGTTTCACTCGCCTTTAAAATGCTCTCTCCTCTACTGAACTCAACCTTGGTGTATATGCTTTCCAATTGTATTTTCAGTATGTTGGTTGTGGGATAGGAGCTTAATGGAAATGTAGGCATGAAACACGTTTCATGTGTTGCTGCATTTTGGTTATGGAAACAGCCATCGTTCATCGCAGGTGGGTTGTCTTTCATCGATCAATCACTTAATTCTGGTAACTTACCCAAAAATGCCCAGGTTTTCCACAAGTCCTGGTTGGAGTACTCCTGGATTTCCTGCTTATTCTTGCCTGATTCCTGAAATCTTCCTTCCTGGATTTGTAGAAAACCTGGGATTTTTGGGGTAAAGTGACTGGAATTTTGAAACCTTCACCCATCAACAATTTGGCCACTTCATCCTGTACCTTCACGTTCTGATCCTTGGAAGACAATATGATTCCAGACAGTTGTTTATCCAACAACAACTCATACATTGTTAAAGACAGAAAACATCTGACAGAGAATTGATTTGTTTGAGGGAAATTGCTATTTTGTCAGCTTAACTCCCTGATGATGTTTATAGAAGTAGAAAAAAACTCAGCTTGGTTCTGCTCATCTGTGCCCTCCAGAACAATTAGAGAGCTCCAGATTAGCACACAAATTATGCAATTACTTGAGAGTGGGCTGTTCATTTGATTAGGCCTTCCAGTCCTTCATATCAATGAATTGAGTGACAAATTACTGCCAATTAGGCTTAAAAGTATCAATCTCTCGGTCCAATTTCAGACACTTAGCGGTAGATGGTAACAAACCAATTTAATTGAGGAAACAGTGTTTTCAAACAAACATCCCAATTTCGAGAGTATCACTAACACCCACGGGATCTTTTGATTTGAATCGATTTAGACTGGTTAGCCATAAACAACATGCTATGGCTTGTTACCACTTTCTATCTACGAACTAAATATACTTTCCTGCAACCCGCCTCACCCAATGTGGTACGGATCTGCTATTTTTATTCCTTATAACTGGAACTTCCATCCGGAGCTAGCCAGCTACCTAGCTACTAGTCTTTGTTAGCCACGGCTAGCAGTCTATACCTTTTTCTCGGTCCCCAGCCAGCCTTAGCTCGGACCACACTTGCCAGTCTGCACAGTGCGATATCAACCCAGAGCGTATCGAACTGCTTCTCTCTACCATATCACCGGATTCCTGCCACTCTGGATTATTACACCGGATCATCGCAGCTAGCTAGCTGCAAACGAGTGGCTACTGTTAGCTAACGCCTCTGTCCCGAAGCAAGCACCAGCTAGCCTCGAGCTAGCCTCGAGCTAGGCCCATATACCAGCTAATTTTAGGGCTACAATACCTCCAATTTGCCAATTGGTTTGGACCCTTTATTGTCGACACGGAGCCTCGCCGATCCATCACTACTGGACTGCTGACGTGATCGCTCGATGTGGTCTCAACAGGCTATTCTGTTACGATGTCGCCGAAGAAACATCTACTAGCCCCGCCCCACTAGCTTTTCTGAACGCTGTGTCCCCTGCTCGCCTAGCGTAGTATTGACTACTGAACGGCACCCTGACTCACCTATTGCTGCTCTTTTGATCCTATGATCACTCGGCTACACAGCTGATGCCCCCTGGACTGTTTCAACAAGACGGTACATAATTCTGTTTACCTGTCGGCCCCAGCCTAAAACTCAAGTCCTGTATGTACCTAACTGACCCGCTCTGCCCATTCATCGCCATTTACACGTTGTTGTCCTAGCTCTCCTGATCAACACCTCTGATTGCTTTATGCCTCTCTCTAATGTCAATATGCCTTGCCTACTGCTGTCTTGGCTAGTTCTTATTGTTTTATTTCACCATAGAGTCCTCAGTCCCGCTCAAAATGCCTTAGATACCTCTTTTGTCCCACCCCACACACATGCGGAGACCTCACCTGGCTTAACTGGTGCCTCCCGAGACGAAACCTCTCTCATCGTCACTCAACGCCTAGGTTTACCTCCACTGTACTCACATCCTACCATACCACTGTCTATACATTATGCCTTGAATCTATTCTACCACGTCCAGAAATCTGCTAATTTTATTCTCTGTCCCCAACGCACTAGGCGACCAGTCCTTATAGCCTTTAGCCGTACCCTTATCCTACCCCTCCTCTGTTCCTCCGGTGATGTAGAGGTTAACCCAGAACCTGTAGCCCCCAGTTCCACTCCTATTCCCCAGGCGCTATTATTTGTTGACTTCTGTAACCATAAAAGCCTTTGTTTCATTCATGTTAACATCAGAAGCCTCCTCCCTAAGTTTATTTTATTCACTGCTTTAGCACACTCCGCCAACCCTGATGTCCTAGCCTTGTCTGAATCCTGGCTTAGGAAAGCCACCAAAATTTCTGAAATTTCCATCCCAACTACAACATTTTCTGCCAAGATAGAACTGCCAAAGGGGGGTAGAGTTGCAATCTACTGCAGAGATAGCCTGCAGAGTTCTGTCATGCTATCCATGTCTGTGCCCAAACAGTTCGAGCTTCTACTTTTAAAAATCCACCTTTCCAGAAATAAGTCTCTCACTGTTGCCCCTTGTTGTAGACCCCCCTCAGCCCCCAGCTGTGCCCTGGACACCATATGTGAATTACTTGCCCCCCATTTAAATTCAGAGTTTGTACTGTTAGGTGACCTAAACTGGGACATGCTTA
The DNA here is from genome assembly GCF_045679555.1 of Salvelinus alpinus. Taxonomy (NCBI): domain Eukaryota; kingdom Metazoa; phylum Chordata; class Actinopteri; order Salmoniformes; family Salmonidae; genus Salvelinus; species Salvelinus alpinus. Next base: position 53,952,618 of record NC_092091.1, read on the forward strand.
ACACCCCGGCCGTCCTACAATCTAAGCTAGATGCCCTCAATCTCACAAATTATCAAGGAACCTACCAGGTACAACCCAAAATCCGTAAACTCGGACACCCTCATAGATATCATCCTGACCAACCTGCCCTCTAAATACACCTCTGCTGTCTTCAACCAGGATCTCAGCGATCACTGCCTCATTGCCTGCATCCGTAATGGGTCCGCGGTCAAACGATCACCCCTCATCGCTGTCAAACGCTCCCTAAAACACTTCAGCAAGCAGGCCTTTCTAATCGACCTGGCCCGGGTATCCTGGAAGGATATTGACCTCATTCCGTCAGTAAAGGATGCCTGGTTATTCTTTAAAAGTGCTTTCCTCACCATCTGAAATAAGCATGCCCCATTCAAAAAATGGGGATATAGGGATATAAACAGATATAGCCCTTGGTTTATTCCAGACTTGACTGCCCTTGACCAGCACAAAAACATCCTGTGGCGCACTGCACTAGCATCAAACAGCCCCCGCGATATACAACTTTTCAGGGAAGTTAGGAACCAATTTACACAGGCAGTTAGGAAAGCTAAGGCTAACTTTTTCAAACAGAAATCTGCATCCTGTAGCACAAACTCCAAAAAGTTCCGGGACACTGTAAAGTCCATGGATAATAAGAGCACCTCCTCCCAGCTGCCCACTGCACTGAGGCTAGAAAACACTGTCACCACCGATAAATCTACAATAATCGAGAATTTCATTAAGCATTTTTCGATGGCTGGCCATGCTTTCCACCTGGCTACCCCTACCCCAGTCAACAGCTCTCCACATCCTCACCACCCCTATTACTAGCCTGTTCAACCTCTCTTTTGTATCATCTGAGATCCCCAAAGATTGGAAAGCTGCCACAGTCATCCCCCTCTTCAAAGGGGAGACACTCTAGATCCAAACTGCTACAGACCTATATCTATCCTACCCTGCCTTTCTAAAGTCTTCGAAAGCCAAGTTAACAAACAGATTACCGACCATTTCAAATTCCAACATACCTTCTCCACTATGCAATCTGGTTACCGAGCTGGTCATGGGAGCACCTCAGCCAATCTCAAGGTCCTAAACAAAATCATAACCGCCATCACTAAAAGACAATACTGTGCAGCCGTCTTCATCGACCTGGTCAAGGCTTTCGACTCTGTCAATCACCGCATTCTTATTGGCAGACTCAACAGGCTTGGTTTCTCAAATGACTGCCTCGCCTGGTTCACCAACTACTTCTCTGATAGAGTTCAGTGTGTCAAATCGGACGGCCTGTTGTCCTGACCTCTGGCAGTCTCTATGGGGGTGCCACAGGGTTCTCGGGCCAACTCTCTTCTCTGTATACATCAATGATGTCACTCTTGCTGCTGGTGATTCTCTGATCCACCTCTACGCAGACGACACCATTCTGTAGACATCTGGACCTTCTTTGGACACTGTGTTAACAAACCTCCAGACGAGCTTCAATGCAATACAACACTCCTTCCGTGGCCTCCAACTGCTCTTAAATGCAAGTAAAACTAAATGCATGCTCTTCAACCGATCGCTGCCCGCACCCACCCACCCATCTAGCATCACTACTCTGGACAGTTCTGACTTAGAATATGTGGACAACTACAAATACCTAGGTGTCTGGTTAGGCTGTAAACTCTCCTTCCAGACTCACATTAAGCATCTCCAATCCAAAATTAAATCTCGAATTGGCTTCCTATTTCGCAACTAAGCATCCTTCACTCTTGTTGCTAAACATACCCTCTTAAAACTGACTATCCTACCAATCCTTGACTTCGGTGATGTCATTTACAAAATAGCCTCCAACACTCTACTCAGCAAATTGAATGTAGTCTATCACAGTGTCATCCGTTTTGTCACCAAAGCACCATATACTACCCACCACTGTGACATGTAAGCTCTCGTTGGCTGGCCCTCACTTCATATTCGTCGCCAAACCCACTGGCTCCAGGTCATCTATAAGTCTTTGCTAGGTAAAGCCCCGCCTTATCTCAGCTCACTGGTCACCAAGCAGAACCCATCCGTAGAACACGCTCCAGCAGGTATATTTCACTGGTCATCCCCAAAGCCAAGTTACTCCTCTTTTGGCCGCCTTTCCTTCCAGTTCTCTGCTGCCAATGACTGGAACAAATCGCAAAAATCACTGAAGCTGGAGTCTTATGTCTCCCTCACTAACTTTAAGCATCAGCTGTCAGAGCAGCTTACCGTCATTGCACCTGTACACAGCCCATCTGTAAATAGCCTACCCAACTACCTCATCCCCATATTGTTGTTATTTATTTTGCTCCTGTGCACCCCATTATCTCTACTTGCACGTTCATCATCTGCACATCTATCACTCCAGTGTTAATTGCTAAATTGTCATTATTTCGCCACTGTGGCCTATTTATTGCCTTACCCCCTAATCTTACTACATTTGCACACACTGTATATATCTTTTACTATTGTGTTATTGACTGTACATTGGTTTATCCCATGTGTAACTATGTGTTTGTGTCGCACTGTTTTGCTTTATCTTGGTCAGGTTGCAGTTGTAAATGAGAACTTGATCTCAACTGGTCTACCTGGTTAAATAAAGGTGATATATATATACATTTTTATATGAAACAAACCTCAAAGATATTATACCGTATATTGCTTAGAACAAACATTGCAATGTAGCTTCTTCTCTTCTTTTCTTCACAGGCTTTTCAATAATTTCCCACATCGTCAGACATCAAACATCACGAGAATATGTAGCATGTGCTTGTCTTTTAGCTTTCAGCTTGATGTCTAACACCCCCTTTTCCCAGTGTCCATATAAAGATCCTGTGACAGATTTACTGTATTACATATTTTTCCCATCTACAAGCCAGGAATGTGCATTAGAGAAGTCCCATGGGTAATAGCACAATGCAAAGAGGTCTGGGGCTACTGGGCGATCCAGAAGTGGATTAGGCCTTGTTAAGCCTGTCAAGGGCCAGCCTAACTGATATTCATGGGGGGCTGGTTGAGGGGGCGGTAGGGTGGTTACAAAAGTTAAAATCCTCCTGGCTGGGCACCCCCTCACCTCTTGTGCTTGCAAAACTGTCTGCTAAATGGCATATATTATTATTATTATGTTATAAATTGGGTAGTTTGGGTCCTGGATGCTGAAAGCTGTGGTATATCAGACAATAAATCAAATCAAATTTTATTGGTCACATACACGTGTTTAGCATATGTCACTGTGGATGTAGTGAAATGCTTGTGTTTATAGCTCCGACAGTGCAGTAATATCTAACAATTATTATCTAACAATTTCACAAGATATGTCCAATACACACATCTAAGTAAAGGAATGGAATTGAGAATATATACACTAACGAGCAAAGGTTAGGGGTCACTTAGACATTTCCTTGTTTTTGAATGAAAAGCAAATTTTTGATCCATTAAAATAATATCAAATTGATCAGAAATACAGTGTATACATTGTTAATGTTGTAAATGACTATTGTAGCTGGAATTGGCAGATTTTTAATGGAATATCTACATAGGTGTACAAAGGCCCATTATCAGCAACCATCACTCCTGTGTTCCAATGCCACATTGTGTTAGCTAATCCAAGTTTATCATTTTAAAAGGCTATTTGATCTTTAGAAAACCCTTTCGCAATTATGTTAGCACAGCTGAAAACTGTTGTCCTGATTAAAGAAGCAATAAAACTGTCCTTCGTTAGACTAGTTGAGTATCTGGAGCATCAGCATTTGTCGGTTCGATTACAGGCTCAAAATGGCTAGAAACAAAGAACTTTCTTCTGAAACTCATCAGTCTATTCTTGTTCTAAGAAATGAAGGCCAAGAAACTGAAGATCTCGTACAATGCTGTGTACTCCTCCCTTCACAGAACAGCGCAAAATGTCTCTAACCAGAATAGAAAGAGGAGTGGGAGGCCCCGGTGCACAACTGTGCAAGAGGACAAGTTCATTAGAGTGTCTAGTTTGAGAAACAGATGCCTCACAAGTCCTCAATTGGCAGCTTCATTAAATAGTACCCGCAAAACACCAGTCTCAACGTCAACTGTGAAGAGGCGACTCCGGGATGCTGGCCGGAGGTATACTTCCAATATACACTTCATGACCAAAAGTATGTTGACAACTGCTCGTCGAACATCTCATTTCAAAATCATGGGCATTAATGTGGAGTTGGTCCCACTTTTGCACCTATAACAGCCTCCACTCTTCTGGGAAGTCTTTCCACTAGATGTTGGAACATTGCTGCGGGGACTTGCCTCCATTCAGCCACAAGAGCATTAGTGAGGTCGGGCACTGATGCTGAGCGATTAGGCCTGGCTCGCAGTCAGTGTTCCAATTCATTCCAAAGGTATTCAATAGGGTTGAGGTCAGGGCTCTGTGCAGGCCAGTCAAGTTCTTCCACACAAATTTCAACAAACCATTTCTGTATGGACCTCACTTTGTGCATGGGAGCATTGTTATGTTGAAACAGCAAAGGGCCTTCCCCAAACTGTTGCCACAAAGTTGGAAGCACAGAATAGTCTTGATTGTCATTGTATGCTATAGCATTAAGATTTCCCATCACTGGAACTAAGGGGCATAGCCCGAACCATGAAAAATAGCCCCAGACCACTATTCCTCCTCCACCAAACTTTACATTTGGCACTATGCATTCGGGCAGGTAGCTTTCTCCTGGAATCCACCAGACCCAGCTTCGTACGCCAGACTGCCAGATGGTGAAGGGTGATTCATCACTCCAGAGAACGCGTTTCCACTGCTCCAGAGTACAATGTCGGTGAGCTTTACACCACTCCAACCGACACTTGGCATTGGCATGGTGATCTTAGGCTTGTGTGCCGGCTGCTCAGCCATGGAAACCCATTTCATGAAGCTCCCGACGAACAGTTCTTGTTGGACAGACGATTTTTACGCGTTTCGCGCTTCAGCACTTGGAAAGGTGGCATCCTATGACGGTGCCACGTTGAAAGTTACCGAGCTCTTCAGCAAGGCCATTCTACTACCAATGTTTGTCTATAGAGATTACATGGCTGTGTGCTCGATTTTATACACCTGTCAGCAACAGTTGTGACTGAAATAGCCAAATCAACTAATTTGACGGTGTGTCCACATACCTCTGTATATCATTCTCATTCCCGTTAATTTTTGCAAGTTTCTTTTTTGAATTTTTCGGTTTTGTACACCTGCTTCAAATAGCTGAAAATACAATATTGTTGGTTACGGAAAACATATTTCGCAGCAGTTTAGATAGTACAACGATTCTCTACACAACGACTGCTTGTTTTGTCAGAGAAGCAGAAATTAGGCAAACTATTAGAATTTTAGCAACCAGGAAATGTTGGAGCGATTTCCGCTTAGTGCACTGCTAATAATATTAGTTTTATATAGATTGTAGTTTGATACAAAATGGTTTTGCTCTTCATAGGAAATCACCTATCAATATGGTTGCACAGTTATATTGATAGGCACACAGTGTACACAGCAATACTGTAACCTGCAATTTTGTCAAGCGACAATAAACTGATCACTCAAAAGAACCCCATCATCACAGTGGCTGCTTGATTAACTAACAATCAAACAATGCTCTCTTTGATGATGGCTGCTCTGTTTTATTTGATCATTTTGTGTGTGTGTGGATCTGTTTTCAAAGCTTTCTCCTTGGTCCTTGTCTCCATGCACGGCCTGAACACGAACACACATGAGGAATAGGCCTAGACATGCACACACACACACACACACACACACACACACATCATCCTGCCAGATCAGAATATGTTTACGTTACCTATGCGTTTGCGTCCAATTCCCTCCATTAATATTAACAAGACAACAGAAAGTTATTTGTTCACCCGGCATCTTTCAAGCTGCGACCTGCCTAGGTCATTGGGAAGCACGCCGGAGCATGACTAGACCCATTTTTCATCACTACATCTGAAAATAAAAGAACCCATTGAGAACAGAGCCAGGCAAGGCATGTTAACCGATGCACAATTTGAATAATGTATTTGCCGGTGCGCAACATCGATTTTTTTATTCCATAGCTGGTAGATATAGGCCCCTGGAGGGGGAAAAAAGACTGGAAAATATGTATGGATGATGCTATATGCTCCACAAATTGTGGGAGATGGAAGCCTTAAAGAAATGGATGATGATTATGTGCACGGCTAAAGGTAGCGCTCTCTGACACCGCAACGCATGCTGAGATGGCCGCCTCGCTTCGCGTTCCTTGGAAAATATGCAGTATTTTGTTTTTTTATGTGTTATTTCTTACATCGGTACCCCAGGTAATCTTAGGTTTCATTACATACAGTCGGGAGGAACTACTGAATATACGATTAACGTCAACTCATCATCGTTCCTACCAGGAATATGACTTTCCCGAAACGGATCCAGTGTTTTGCCTTCCACCCAATACAATGGATCTGATCCCAGCCGGCGACCCTGTGCGACGCCGTAAAAGGGGCAAACGAGGCGGTCTCGTGGTCAGGCTTCGGAGACGGGCACATCGCGCTCCACTCCCTAGCATACTACTCGCCAATGTCCAGTCTCTTGACAATAAGGTTGATGAAATCCGAGCACGGGTAGCATTCCAGAGAGACATCAGGGATTGCAACGTGCTCTGCTTCACGGAAACATGGCTAACTCAAGAGACGCTAACGGAGTCGGTGCAGCCAGCTGGTTTCTTCATGCATCGCGCCGACAGAAACAAACATCTTTCTGGTAAGAAGAGGGGCGGGGGGGTATGCCTTATGATTAACGAGACGTGGTGTGATCATCATAACAACACACAGGAACTCAAGTCATTCTGTTCACCTGATCTAGAACTCCTCACAATCAAATGTCGACCGCATTATCTACCAAGGGAATTCTCTTCAATCATAATCACAGCCGTATATATTCCCCCCCAAGCAGACACATCGATGGCCCTGAACGAACTTTATCTGACTCTTTGTAAACTGGAAACCACACACCCTGAGGCTGCATTCATCGTAGCTGGGGATTTTAACAAGGCTAATCTAAAAACAAAACTCCCTAAATTCTATCAGCATATCGATTGTGCTACCAGGGCTGGAAAAACCCTAGATCATTGTTATACTAATTTCCGCGACGCATATAAGGCCCTCCCTCGCCCCCCTTTCGGAAAAGCTGACCACGACTCCATTTTGTTGATTCCAGCCTACAAACAGAAACTAAAACAACAAGCTCCCGCGCTCAGGTCTGTTCAACGCTGGTCCGACCAATCTGAATCCACGCTTCAAGACTGCTTCGATCACGCGGATTGGAATATGTTCCGCATTGCGTCCAACAACAATATTGACGAATATGCTGATTCGGTGAGCGAGTTCATTAGGAAGTGCATTGACGATGTCGTACCCACAGCAACGATTAAAACATTCCCAAACCAGAAACCGTGGATTGACGGCAGCATTCGCGTGAAACTGAAAGCGCGAACCACTGCTTTTAACCAGGGCAAGGTGACCGGAAGCATGACCGAATACAAACAGTGTAGCTATTCTCTCCGCAAGGCAATCAAACAGGCTAAGTCCCAGTACAGAGACAAAATCGAGTCGCAATTCAACAGCTCAGACACAAGAGGTATGTGGCAGGGTCTACAGTCAATCACGGATTACAAAAAGAAAACCAGCCCCGTCGCGGACCAGGATGTCTTGCTCCCAGACAGGCTAAACAACTTTTTTGCCCGCTTTGAGGACAATACAGTGCCACTGACACGGCCCCCTACCAAAACCTGCGGGCTCTCCTTCACTGCAGCCGAGGTGAGTAAAACATTTAAACGTGTTAACCCTCGCAAGGCTGCAGGCCCAGACGGCATTCCCAGCCGCGTCCTCAGAGCATGCGCAGACCAGCTGGCTGGTGTGTTTACGGACATATTCAATCAATCCTTATCCCAGTCTGCTGTTCCCACATGCTTCAAGAGGGCCATCATTGTTCCTGTTCCCAAGAAAGCTAAGGTAACTGAGCTAAACGACTACCGCCCCGTAGCACTCACTTCCGTCATCATGAAGTGCTTTGAGAGACTAGTCAAGGACCATATCACCTCCACCCTACCGGACACCCTAGACCCACTCCAATTTGCTTACCGACCCAATAGGTCCACAGACGACGCAATCGCAACCACACTGCACACTGCCCTAACCCATCTGGACAAGAGGAATACCCATGTGAGAATGCTGTTCATCGATTACAGCTCAGCATTTAACACCATAGTACCCTCCAAACTCGTCATCAAGCTCGAGACCCTGGGTCTCGACCCCGCCCTGTGCAACTGGGTCCTGGACTTCCTGACGGGCCGCCCCCAGGTGGTGAGGGTAGGTAACAACATCTCCACCCCGCTGATCCTCAACACTGGGGCCCCACAAGGGTGCGTTCTGAGCCCTCTCCTGTACTCCCTGTTCACCCACGACTGCGTGGCCATGCACGCCTCCAACTCAATCATCAAGTTTGCGGATGACACTACAGTGGTAGGCTTGATTACCAACAACGACGAGACGGCCTACAGGGAGGAGGTGAGGGCCCTCGGAGTGTGGTGTCAGGAAAATAACCTCACACTCAACGTCAACAAAACAAAGGAGATGATTGTGGACTTCAGGAAACAGCAGAGGGAGCACCCCCCTATCCACATTGACGGGTCAGTAGTGGAGAAGGTGGAAAGTTTTAAGTTCCTCGGTGTACACATCACGGACAAACTGAATTGGTCCACCCACACAGACAGCGTTGTGAAGAAGGCGCAGCAGCGCCTCTTCAACCTCAGGAGGCTGAAGAAATTCGGCTTGTCACCAAAAGCACTCACAAACTTCTACAGATGCACAATCGAGAGCATCCTGTCGGGCTGTATCACCGCCTGGTACGGCAACTGCTCCGCCCACAACCGTAAGGCTCTCCAGAGGGTAGTGAGGTCTGCAGAACGCATCACCGGGGGCAAACTACCTGCCCTCCAGGACACCTACACCACCCGATGTCACAGGAAGGCCATAAAGATCATCAAGGACAACAACCACCCAAGCCACTGCCTGTTCACCCCGCTATCATCCAGAAGGCGAGGTCAGTACAGGTGCATCAAAGCAGGGACCGAGAGACTGAAAAACAGCTTCTATCTCAAGGCCATCAGACTGTTAAACAGCCACCACTAACATTTAGCGGCCGCTGCCAACATACTGACTCAACTCCAGCCACTTTAAAAATGGGAATTGATGGAAATTATGTAAAAATGTACCACTAGCCACTTTAAACAATGCCACTTAATATAATGTTTACATACCCTACATTACCCATCTCATATGTATATACTGTACTCTATATCATCTACTGCATCTTGCCATCTTTATGTAATACATGTACCACTAGCCACTTTAAACTATGCCACTTTATGTTTACATACCCTACAGTACTCATCTCATATGTATATACCGTACTCTATACCATCTACTGCATCTTGCCATGCCGTTCTGTACCACCACTCATTCATATATCTTTATGTACATATTCTTTATCCCTTTACACTTGTGTGTGTGTATAAGGTAGTAGTTGTGGAATTGTTAGGTTAGATTACTTGTTGGTTATTACTGCATTGTCGGAACTAGAAGCACAAGCATTTCGCTACACTCGCATTAACATCTGCTAACCATGTGTATGTGACTAATACAATTTGATTTGATTTGATTTGAATTGCATGAGTAGACTACAGAGGCCGCGATACAATGGAGGGTACTTCTGACTGACGAAGGGTACTTCTGACTACGTCAGGAGGACCTCATATCTGCTGTGAATATGCAGGCAGTAACCAAGCCACCAGTGTGTGTGAGAGTGGGATGATGGGTTGTGTGCCATCCGACCAGGATTTGTGCTCGTGCACGACAATTGAAATTGGATTATTCTATTGAAAATGGCCCCATTTGATTTCTTTGACGATTTCTCAGTTCATGAACAAAATTTCGATGAACTTCCTATATTGACTGCGTGGACAACTGAAACTACCCCAAACCTACACTTCATTGGACCACACACTGAAACATCTCAACATGTGATAGTGAGTCTGTCTAATTCGAATTTTAATGTTATTAGGATCCTCATTAGCTGACACCATGACGTCAGCTGATCTTCCTGAGGTTCAACACAGAACTAAAAAGACATGACAAAAATGTACAATTTACATTTAAATACCTGACAGGTAACAACAATTAAGAATGGCTAACGGCTGATCGATGTTGTTGGTCACGCACTTCATCCAAACTAAACAAAATGATTCATATTTCACCTTTAAACATTATGAAACTGATGACATTCTGGCCGATAATTGACACAAATGTAATACCCAGATCTTAATCTGATTAAAGTGGAACTGCCAATCAGGTTATCATGTTACATCTAAGATCAACAGAACTATCTTTAGTCATCTTGAGTTATAAGAGAAGCCTATGTGAATTAAAAGAATGTTAAGGGCCAATGGAATCATAAATGATTGTGGATAATAGGGGAAGACGTTGATTAAGTGATAGCCATTTTATTTTTTACGAACTACCTCTCGAGGAGGAACAAACGTAAAATTTGTCATTCATCTTTTTTTATTTCCTGAAGTCAAATTAAAGAGAAATTAAGTTTCTGAAGATGTTACAACTTGCTATTAAATGTCAAACAGGAAAAAGAAAGTCTCTTCTCTGCCTTAGTTGTATGAGCAATTTTTAGGTTCTGTTAAACCTTAATCGTCAAGTTTTTGCAGAGCGCTAAGGTCAGGGAAGACTGTTGAGTATAGCCTACACTTCTTTTCCCTCACTTTTTCACCTAATTAGGTATTTGTATAACTGTGTACCTTAACTGTGCATGTGTTTGAGTCGAGTTTTTGTTCTCAACATAGGCTTGTTTTTGCAAGCTTATTTTGTGTTTCTTTATATTGGAGTGTGTAGGAGTGAGTGGGCTGGCGTTTTTCTGATATGAACTCTATTGTGTGCCTTTTTTTGGGATTGGCTACACCTGTAAGTCACAAGTATGGTTTTACCACTGTGCCTGTCTGCTAGTGTTTGTGCCTGTGTGTGCTCTCTTAAGTGTGTGTATAGTATATATGTGAAAATGTATCTGGTTTTAAGAACATTGTAGATTTAGCCTACAGGTCTCTCTGTATGATTGTGTGCCACAGTACGTATGTGTTTGTGAGTGTGCTGAACCTTGGTGTGGGCAGGCGCCAGGCGGGAGTGGACAGTGCAAGCTCTGGGTAGCATTAATTATATATTATTGCACACATCCACTTGCAACAGCCCAGATCCATCGAACTGCACATTGCCCTATCCCACCTGGACAAGAGGAATACCTATGTAAGAATGCTGTTCATTGACTACAGCTCAGCATTCAACACCATAGTACCCTCCAAGTTGATCATTAAGCTTAAGGCTCTGGGTCTCAACCCTGCCCTGTGCAACTGGGTCCTGGACTTTCTGACGGGCCGCCCCATGTGGCGAAGGTAGGAAACAACATCTCCACTACGCTGACCCTCAACACTGGGGCTCCACAAAGGTGCATGCTCAGCCCCCTCCTGTACTCCCTGTTCACCCATGACTGCATGGCCATGCCGCCTCCAACTCAATCATCAAGTTTGCAGACGACACAACAGTAGTGGGATTACCAACAACGACGAGACAGCCTACAGGGAGGAGGTGAGGGCCCTCGGAGTGTGGTGTCAGGAAAACAACCCCTCACTCAACGTCAACAAAACAAAGGAGATGATCGTTGACTTCAGGAAACAGCAGAGGGAGCACCCCCCTATCCACATCGATGGGACAGTAGTGGAGAAGGTGGAAAGTTCCTCGGCGTACACATCACGGACAAACTGAAATGGTCCACCCACACAGACAGCATGGTGAAGGCGCAACAGCGCCTCTTTAACCTCAGGAGGCTGAAGAATTTTGGCTTGTCACTTAAATCCTTCACAAACTTTTAGAGATGCAGAATCGAGAGCATCCTGTCGGGCAGTATCACCGCCTGGTACGGAAACTGCACCGCCCTCAACCGCAAGGCTCTCCAGAGGGTAGTGCGGTCTGCACAACGCATCACCGGGGGGAAACTACCTGCCCTCCAGGGCACCTACAGCACCCGATGTCACAGGAAGGCCAAAAAGATCATCAAGGACAACAACCCTCCGAGCCACTTCCTGTTCACCCCGCTATCATCCAGAAGGCGTGGTCAGTACAGGTGCATCAAAGCTGGGACGGAGAGACTGAAAACAGCTTCTATCTCAAGGCCATCAGACTGCTGAACAGCCATTACCAACATAGAGAGGCTGCTGCCAACATACATACCCAAATCACTGGCCACTTCAATACATTGATTTAATAAAGGTATCACTAGTCATTTTAAATAATGTCACTTTAATAATGTTTACATATCCTACATTACTCATCTCATATGTACAGTATATACTGTATTTCATACCATCTATTGCATCTTGCCTATGCCGCACGGCCATCGCTCATCCATGTATTTATATGTAAATAATCTTATTCCATCCCTTTACATTTGTGTGTATAAGGCAGTCGTGAATTTGTTAGATTACTTGTTAGATATTACTGCTTTTGTCGGAACTAGATGCACAAGTATTTCGCTACACTCGCATTAACATCTGCTAACCATGCGTAGGTGACAAATAACATTTGATTGGATTTGAACAACAAACCTATTGTTGTTGACACGTGGGGGTTAACTCCCCTTTGTTGCTAGGTGACCCCGTGTCAGCCCAGCTGTCTTTCCACCTTCTCATTACTAAAACGTATTAAATATCGGTGATACTATCAAGAGCAGTGTGCGGTTTCCTTTTTCCTTCACCTTCTCATTACTGACACATACAAGATGATGGAAGTCACAGGAAGAGATCTGTCACGTTCTGACCATAGTTCTTTTGTATTTTCTTTCTTTTAGTATGGTCAGGGCGTGAGTTGGGTGGGTTATCTATGTTTTGTGTTTCTATGTTGGGTTTGTCATTTGGCCTGATATAGTTCTCAATCAGAGGCAGGTGTTAGTCATTGTCTCTGATTGGGAACCATATTTAGGTAGCCTGTTTTCTGTTGTGTTTTGTGGGTGATTGTCTATGTTAGTTGATGTTGCATGTCTGCACTCGGTTTCATTAGCGTCACGGTCGTTTGTTATTTTGTTTAGCTTTGTATAGTTTGTTTAAGTGTTCTTCATTTAATAAATAGAAGAATGGATTCACATCACGCTGCGTTTTGGTCCTCCTCGCTTTCTCCCAAAGAAGATCGTGACAGGATCATACATGTAAAAAAAAAAAAGAAAACGTATGGAAAGTCACCACCAGTCCATTTTCAGATTTAATGTACAGTATGGTCTGAAACAATAAGCCTTTCAGTATTAAAACAGCAATTGAAAATGTCTATTGTTTTCAGCCCTCATGTATTTTGTCTATTGTTTTCAGGCCACCATTTTCCAGCTTGCTGTTGATTATGGTTTTTAGTCAGGTAGCTTATTCAGTAAATGGCCCTCTTCAAATGGCTGTTGTAACGCCACATGCCTTCCATCAGATTGCTGAACATACAGGTGACTCAACTCCCATGATTTCATGCACACACTACATCAAAAGCCTGTTTCCATGAATCAATCAGCACATTTGGAAGCAGAAAAATACATTATCTTCGAGAAGCCCTTTGTGCTTTGAGAACATCAATTCACAATGAGCTACTTGAGTAATGTAGTCTCTAGTCTAATGAAAGGTAATATTTCCTGCCCATCATTCATGGACTGGTAAATAATAGATCAATGGCGATGTGAAGATAGTAGCTGCACATGATGGAAAAACCATCAGATGTGTTATCTGTTGAGTAATGGCTGTATAAAATGCTAGCAGAAGGACCTGGGCTGGATCGCCTGGGAAAGGGTCTCTGATCTCATATTTTAAATAACTTGTAGAAAATACACTTTACGACACTGTCAAGAAGCATTATGACCATCATAATCATACAAGTCAGATAAGCCTATCACGTACCTGCTCTTATATCATTCATCAGTCAAAAAGAGAGTCTTGTCCTGCTCCTGAAATCTGCTCCTGTATTCATCCCAGTCATCAGCAACTGAACATTCGGGTAGGTGCATGTCTGACATCAATGCAATTACAATTTAATATGGTCAAAAAAATATAACAAATACAACATAAACATACTGTTGACATATAGGCTATGGTGTAATGGAATGTCTTGCTATGTGTGGTAGATTTTGTGGGTTTTGACGCTCTTATGTAGGTGTCATAATCATCCCAAAAATAACACATATTTCAAAACAGATCTAAAGACGTGACAGTGTTATGACCATATTATAACAGCTTATGATAAGTTAGGTAAGCTGTTATGACATGGTTATGACCGTGTCATAACGTGTTGTGATGCTCAGTGTCAAGTGAAGCGTTACTGGTTTATTGAAGGTGGGCGAGAAAGAACGTGACAGAATGTGAGAAGTCTATCTACGGGATATGCCTTCACCACGCTTTATGTTTCTACAAAGCAGCATCATTGTAAGCGAGCAATGTAGCCTGTACATTTTCATCTAATCTTGTCCTAATAATACAGGTTATGGTTGATGGCGGGACATTATTTTGTTTGACTGGGAAGAAGATATGCCGGGCCACATTGGCGTAGCGGTTTTGCAATGCCAGACAGCCAGGCAGCCACCGACTTCAAAGAGAGGGGGGGATAAAGTTCAGCTGTATTGCAAATGTATTTTGAGGCAAGGCGTGCTGTCAGCTGCGAAAAAAGCAAACATATCTATCTTAGCAGGACACCGAATTGGATAGGACCATGCCAAGTTTCTGCATGGCAGGATGCCAAGGAGTCTGGAGCAAGGGCAGGATAGAAAGAGGAGAGAGGGAACAAAATAGGAGAGCAAGACCAAAGGAGACTGAGGAAAGGTAGTTGGAGAGGACAGAGGAGTGAAAGAGATAGAGAGTGAAAGGGGAAATTGAAGGATGATATGAGGGTAGAAGGCTGTTTGGGGAGATGCAGTTCACAGCAGTTAACTTGTGACGTGCATACAAAGTGAGATTGAATAGTGTACGAGTGAACAGCTTTTGTAGCACAGTGGTCTGCTTGGAGCTGTCCCAGGTGCTGAAGAGGCCTATGTTGCTGTCCACAGCCCTGAAAAGGCTACAATTCTGTATTGTGACTGTCCTAGCATCTACAGAGTGTTAGTTTATGGCTACCAATTGGGGGATAAATATAGCGTCAGTAGCACCACATCAATGTCATGTGTTCTTAGCCTTGTGTAAAATATTTAGGCCTACAGTATGATAAATGGCTGATGATAAGTTGTATAAAGTCCTAATTGTGCAAATGACATCTCTTCCTCTCCCCATCCCTGTTTCTCTCTGTCTTCCCCTTCTTTCCACTCTCTCTCTCTATATATACAGTTAAAGTCGGAATTTTACATACACCTTAGCCAAATACATTTAGACTCAGTTTTTCACAATTCCTGACATTTAATCCTAGGAAAAATTCCCTGTCGTAGGTCAGTTAGAATCACCACTTTATTTTAAGAATGTGAAACGTCAGAATAATACTAGAGAGAATTATTTCTTTCAGCTTTTATTTCTTTCATCACATTCCCAGTGAGTCAGAAGTTTACATACACTCAATTAGTATTTGGTAGTGTTTCCTTTAAATTGTTTAACATGGGTCAAACGTTTCGGGTAGCATTCCACAAGCTTCCCACAATAAGTTAGGTGACTTTTGGCCTATTCCTCCTGACAGAGCTGGTGTAACTGAGTCAGGTTTGTAGGCCTCCTTGCTCGCAAACGCTTTTACAGTTCTGCCCACAAATATTGGGATTGAGGTCAGGGCTTTGTGACGGCCACACCAATACCTTAACTTTGTTGTCCTTAAGCCATTTTGCAACAACTTTGGAAGTATGCTTGGGGTCATTGTCCATTTGCGACCAAGCTTTTAGTTAAGTTAATTAATTCGACCATTTAAAAAAACAAGCACACACAAAACTTGAAAAAGCCATACTTGCACATGAATAAAATCATTGAGGATAACACACAATAAAGTCTGGGACTTATTTCCATTGTGGTCCTCTTGAGACAAGATGGCTAGACAAGATCGAACACAGTTTGGCAGTGAAATAATAAAACACAAAACAGCGAATAAGAACATCTATCTCATCATTCCAGTTACATCATAGGGGTTATTCATATTGGCACAGAAGACATCAAAACATATTTTTACTTTATTTTTAAAGCTGCCCAGAGAGGACGTTGTTTTTATAGGCAGAGGCAACTCATTCCATTCTGAGGCTCCAGTATACAAGAAAGTACCTTTCCCAGCATTACTCCTGAACCTGTATAAGCACACATCAGCAACACCTGATCTGGTGCTGTGATTGTGTGCATCCCTAACACGAGGAAAGTAATCACTTAGATAGCTGGGCGCAGGACCATAAATACTCCTGTAAAACAAACCTAGTCTAATCTGGGACACTCTAGCCTCAACAGGCAGCCAGTTTAGTTCCTGAAAGCAGCTCCTGCCTATGTGAGTACGTGGACCCACCTTCAATACTACCCTGATCAGCTTATTCTGGGCTATCTGGAGCTTCCCCTTCATAAGTTTAGATAAGCCCCCAAACCAGGAAGTACTAGCATAGTTAAAATGGCATTGAATGAGGGCAATAGCTAGCACTTTCATGGAGTCCTTATCAAGCAGCTTGCACTTTCGAGCCAAAAACTTAGTCCTGGCATTAACCTTCCCTAGCACTTTATTGGCATCCCAGTATC
Source organism: Salvelinus alpinus (assembly GCF_045679555.1). Taxonomy (NCBI): domain Eukaryota; kingdom Metazoa; phylum Chordata; class Actinopteri; order Salmoniformes; family Salmonidae; genus Salvelinus; species Salvelinus alpinus. The sequence continues at coordinate 53,969,399 of NC_092091.1, forward strand.
TCTACTTGCACATTCATCTTCTGCACATCTATCACTCCAGTGTTTAATTGGTATATTGTAATTATTTCGCCACCATGGCCTATTTATTGCCTTACCTCCCTTATCTTACCTCATTTGCACACACTGTATATAGACTTCTTCTACTGTATTATTGACTGTATGTTTGTTTATTCAATGTGTAATTCGGTGTTGTTGTATGTGTCAAACTGCTTTGCTTTATCTTGGCCAGGTCGCAGTTGTAAATGTGAACTCGTTCTCAACTAGCCTACCTGGTTAAATAAAGGTGAAATAAAATGAATTAATTAATTATTTGGCCATGCTCACACCTCCCAAGCTTCCATCAAGAATACATCCCAAGTAGCTAACAGAGGTTTTAGTAGTCAGCACCTCACCCACTAACTCCACTCTGATTTCAGACGACCTACACAATTTAGGTCTGGATCTAAAAAATAATTGCTTGAGTTTTCCCTAAGTGCAGAGATAGCTTATTATCTCCAAGCCATTTGCTAATGTTAGTAAGCTCTGTGCTAAGTATGCTCTCCAAGATAGTTTTACTTTTGTGAGACACCAGAAGTGTAGAATCATCAGCATAAAGAAAAAGACGACCAGAACAAGCATCTTTCAAATCATTAATATACAATTAAAACAGCAGAGGCCCAGGCACTCTCCCCTGCAGAATTCCACAACTCATTGGTTTTGCCTGAGACAGTGAACCATTAACCTCTACTGTTTGCTTCCTTCCTGATAAATAGGACTTTACCCAGCCTAGAGGGATACTGCTTAAACCCAGTGCCTCCAGTTTGGAGATTAGGAGACAGTGGTCAACTGTATCAAAGGCCTTCTGTAGGTCAAGCAGTACCCTTCCACACATATTTCCCTCATCAATTTCTTTCCTGATGAAGTTAATCAAGTAAAGGGGACATGAATCAGTGGAGTATGTTTTTGTAAAACCCGACTGAAAATCATACATTAGACCCTGTTGATTTACATATTCATACATTTGCTCATGTACAACTCTCTCCAGGATCTTTGATGTTACACAGAAGATAGATACAGGTCTATAATTCCCAGGGTCAGACTTTATCCCCTTCTTATACAGAGGTATAACTTTAGCTTGTTTCATGTCCCTGGGAAAGGTACCTTGTTCAAGAGAGAGATTAACGATATGCGTAATACATGGGTCAATTTGATCAGCAGAATCTTTAAGAAACCTTGCAGGAATATTATCCAGGCCTGTGGCTTTGGAGCATTGAAGCTGTGCCAGCATACGGACTATTTTGGCTGTTTCTACCTTTGCAAAAGAAAAAGAGTTTGGCTGCACCCCTAACTCTACATAATACTTCTTGACTTGGTTGCTTCCATACAAACCAGAACTGGTGGGCAGCTTGCTAACCAGCTTGCTGGCAACAGAAGTAAAAAAACAGTTAAAAAGAGTAAAAAATAGTAAAAAAGTTAAAAATAATTAATTGATATATACCATTTCCTCCCAGATGTTCAGTCCAATACTGTTTAGTTTGTTTTTGGTAGTACTACTACAGCCTAGTTCCTTAAATGATTTGCAAAGCTTTTTAGGGTCATTCTTGTTCTCAATTATTTTCTCAACAAATTAACTCCTCATAGCTTCATCCATCATGCTCTGTGTGTAAAGATTCTCTAATTCCTCCTCCTCCTCGGACGAGGAGAGGAGAGAGGGATCTGAAGACCAATGTGCAGCGAGGTATGATGACATAACTGATATTTATTGAATTACGAAACGAACACGAAAACACTTGAAAATTACAAAATAACAAACACGACGTAGACAGACCTGAACATGGAACTTACATACAACATGAAGAACGCACGAACAGGTACACGACTACAAACAAACGCTACAGTCCCGTGTGGCACGAACATACATACAGACACAGGAGACAACCACCCACAACGAACACTGTGAAACAACCTACCTAAATATGACTCTCAATTAGAGGAACGCCAAACACCTGCCTCTAATTGAGAGCCATACCAGGCAACCCTTAAACCAACATAGAAACAGACAACATAGAATGCCCACCCAAACTCACGTCCTGACCAACTAACACATACAACAAACTAACATAAATAGGTCAGGAACGTGACACTGTGCTTAATTTCTGTGACGTTTATATAGGGCAAAATCATGCTGCTCTTGATAGTTCTTACATTTTTTAAAGGCCTTATTCCTTGATTGGATAGATTCTAGAATCTCATGATTAAACCAAGGGCAAGATCTATGCTTTAACTTCATGACTGATGTCTTGAGACGTTGCTTCAATATATCCACATCATTTTCCTCCCTAATGATGCCATCTTTTTTGTGAAGTGCACCAGTCACTCCTGGAGCAAAGCACCCCCACAACATGATGCTGCCACCCCCGTGCTTCACGGTTGGGATGGTGTTCTTCGGCTTGCATATGTGGATATATTGAAGCAACATCTCAAGACATCAATCAGGAAGTTAAAGCTTGGTCGCAAATGGGTCTTCCAAATGGACAATGACCCCAAGCATACTTCCAAAGTTGTGGCAAAATGGCTTAAGGACAACAAAGTCAAGGTATTGGAGTGGCCATCACAAAGCCCTGACCTCAATCCTATTAAAAATTTGTAGGCAGAACTGTAAAAGCGTTTGCGAGCAAGGAGACCTAGAAACCTGACTCAGTTACACCAACTCTGTCAGGAGGAGTGGGCCAAAATTCACCAAACTTATTGTGGGAAGCTTATGTAAGGCTACCCGAAACGTTTGACCCAAGTTAAACAATTTAACGGCAATGCTACCAAATACTAATTGAGTGTATGTAAACTTCTGACCCACTGGGAATGTGATGAAAGAAATAAAAGCTGAAATAAATCAATCTCCACTATTATTCTGACATTTCACATTCTTAAAATAAAGTGGTGATCCTAACTGACCTAAGACAGGGAATTTTTACTCTGATTTAATGTCAGGAATTGTAACGGTTTTCGTCGTCTGAAGAAGAGTAGTCGGACCAAAGCGCAGCGTGGTAAGTGTTCATGCTTTTTTATTCGAACAGAACACTATAACAAAATAACAAGAGAAATAAATGAAACCGAAACAGTCCTGTAAGGTGCAAAACACTAAACAGAAAATAACTACCCACAAAAAACCATGTGGGAAAAAGCTACCTAAGTATGGTTCTCAATCAGAGACAACGATAGACAGCTGCCTCTGATTGAGAACCACACCTGGCCAAACACAAAGAAATACAAAACATAGAAAATGAACATAGAATGCCCACCCAAATCACACCCTGACCAAACCAAAATAGAGACATAAAAAGCTCTCTACGGTCAGGGCGTGACAGGAATTGTGAAAAACTGAGTATGTATTTGGCTTAGGTGTATGTAAACTTCTGACTTCAACTGTATATATACAGTGGGGAGAACAAGTATTTGATACACTGCCGATTTTGCAGGTTTTCCTACTTACAAAGCATGTAGAGGTCTGTAATTTTTATCATAGGTACACTTCAACTATGAGAGACGGAATCTAAAACAAAAATCCAGAAAATCACATTGTATGATTTTTAAATAATTAATTTGCATTTTATTGCATGACATAAGTATTTGATACATCAGAAAAGCAGAACTTAATATTTGGTACAGAAACCTTTGTTTGCAATTACAGAGATCATATGTTTCCTGTAGTTCTTGACTAGGTTTGCACACACTGCAGCAGGGATTTTGGCCCACTCCTCCCTACAGATCTTCTCCAGATCCTTCAGGTTTCGGGGCTGTCGCTGGGCAATACGGACTTTCAGCTCCCTCCAAAGATTTTCTATTGGGTTCAGGTCTGGAGACTGGCTAGGCCACTCCAGGACCTTGAGATGCTTCTTACGGAGCCACTCCTTAGTTGCCATGGCTGTGTGCTTCGTGTCGTTGTCATGCTGGAAGACCCAGCCACGACCCATCTTCAATGCTCTTACTGAGGGAAGGAGGTTGTTTGCCAAGATCTCGCGATACATGGCCCCATCCATCCTCCCCTCAATACGGTGCAGTCGTCCTGTCCCCTTTGCAGAAAAGCATCCCCAAAGAATGATGTTTCCACCTCCATGCTTCACGGTTGGGATGGTGTTCTTGGGGTTGTACTCATACTTCTTCTTCCTCCAAACACGGCGAGTGGAGTTAGACCAAAAAGCTCTATTTTTGTCTCATCAGACCACATGACCTTCTCCCATTCCTCCTCTGGATCATCCAGATGGTCATTGGCAAACTTCAGACAGGCCTGGACATGCACTGGCTTAAGCAGGGGGACCTTGCGTGCGCTGCAGGATTTTAATCCATGACGGCGTAGTGTGTTACTAATGGTTTTCTTTGAGACTGTGGTCCCAGCTCTCTTCAGGTCATTGACCAGGTCCTGCCGTGTAGTTCTGGGCTGATCCCTCACCTTCCACATGATCATTGATGCCCCACGAGGTGAAATCTTGCATGGAGCCCCAGACCGAGGGTGATTGACCGTCATCTTGAACTTCTTCCATTTTCTAATAATTGTGCCAACAGTTGTTTCCTTCTCACCAAGCTGCTTGCCTATTGTCCTGTAGCCCATCCCAGCCTTGTGCAGGTCTACAATTCTATCCCTGATGTCCTTACACAGCTCTCTGGTCTTGGCCATTGTGGAGAGGTTGGAATCTGTTTGATTGAGTGTGTGGACAGGTGTCTTTTATACAGGTAACGAGTTCAAACAGGTGCAGTTAATACAGGTAATGAGTGGAGAACAGGAGGGCTTCTTAAAACCTTTTCTCAATAGGGGGTGCTGTTTACACTTTGAAGATTTTTCGTTCCCAGATTAAACTGCCTCGTACTTAATTCTTGCTCGTACAATATGCATATTATTATTACTATTGGATAGAAAACACTCTCTAGTTTCTAAAACCGTTTGAATTATTTCTCTGAGTGAAACAGAACTCATTCTACAGCACACTTCCTGTCAAGAAGTGAGATTTCTGAAATTGAGGTCTCTGTTCCAGGGTCTGTTTATAAATTCCCTTATAAGCTATGGGGCTACATGCACTGCATACGCCTTCCCCTAGATGTCAGTAAGCGGTGAGACTTTGAATGGAGCGGATAGCACCATCTGGGGGAGTATAAAACCTCTTGGAACGGAAGTACCGACCTTTTCGACGAGGCGCCTGACGCATGAGGGACACCGGCATGGCGTCTTCAAAAGCTTTCGGTTTAGCAGTTCTATATCTCCGGCTCTGATTTAATTTGTTTTTTGTCTTAAAAACTTCATAAGGTAGTTAATTTAAACCGACTTATAGCAGTTTATAGCAGTTTATTGCGATTTTCTGGAGTTTCTTTGTCAGCCGTTATCACGAGTTGGGCACCTGTCATCTGATGAAGTTGTTTCTTGGTTAGTGGCTATATATATCTTTATTTGGTCGAAATTGTGATAGCTACCTATGCAGGAAAAAAATGGTGGGAAAAAAAGTTGTGTCTTTTGCTATCGTGGTTAGCTAATAGATTTACATATTTTGTCTTCCCTGTAAAACATTTTAAAAATCAGAAATGATGGCTGGATTCACAAGATGTGTATCTTTCATCTGGTGTCTTGGACTTGTGATTTAATGATATTTAGATGCTAGTATTTACTTGTGACGCTATGCTAGGCTATGCTAGTCAGCTTTTTTACTGTGGGGGGTGCTCCCGGATCCGGGATGGTGTGCAAGTAGAAGTTAAAGAAAAACGAACAGGTCTGTGAGAGCCGGAATTCTTACTGGTTGGTAGGTGATCAAATACTTATGTCATGCAATAAAATGCTAATTAATTACTTAAAAATCATACAATGTGATTTTCTGGATTTTTGTTTTAGATTCCATCTCTCACAGTTGAAGTGTACCTATGATAAAAAATGACAGACCTCTACATGACCTCTACATGCTTTGTAAGTAGGAAAACCTGCAAAATAGGCAGTGTATCAAATACTTGTTCTCCCCACTGTATATATATATATATATATATACATATATATACATATATATATATATATTTATCTCTCACTGTGGTTTTATGGGAAACAGCCCAGCTTCCATGCAGCTAGGGAGAGAGCTTAGTGACTAATTACTACTCTCAGAGCACAAACACCACATAATCAGGGAACGCAAAAAAAATCTGTCACAGCGCCTCAGCATCAGTCTGAGTCATTATGGCCCAGACTGCATTAATTTAACATTACAAAACAAACCAACAATCAACCATTCCCTCTCCCATCTCTCTATTTGTACAGTACCAGTCAAAAGTTTGGACACACCTACTCATTCAAGGGTTTTTTTCATTGTTGCTATGTTCTACATTGTAGAATAGTAGTGAAGACATCAAAACTATGAAATAACAGATCTGGAATCATGTAGTAACCAAAAAAGTGTTAAACAAATAAAAATGTAACACTTTTTGGTTACTACATGATTCCATATGTGTTATTTCAAAGTCTCTCGTGCCAGTTGGTGGGGGACAAGATTGCCAATGATTACTCATCCTTGTTGTGTTTTGGTGCAACTGTGGGTTTGATAATGATAATGCGGCTTTCTAGTTTGTTGCCGTTTGTCTTTGTTGGACTGGGAGGACGCAGACAAAACCAAAGACAGTACTGTACACTTGAGTCTCCTGAGGACTTTTGTGAAAACTGACTGAGAAATGCTACTGTTCTTGTTCAGGTTTGAATTGACTGCGTAAATTGCGCCAACAGCCTATTGTGAAAATACCTGTTAGTTTGAAATGGATTAAGAGTTACGGGGCTCTTCAGATCATCAGGACATGGTTAGACAAGGCAGAGAGAGACACTTGTCGTCACCCATTCAGTCATCTGCTTGGCACGGAGGGAAGTGCTGCTAACTCTTTTCAATAGTGAATAGCTGGCAGTTTACTCCCTTCATTGGTCACGTATGTCCGGCTGTGCAAACTCTTAACAGCTGTCACAGATTGTCGTCCTGAAGGCCCCTGCGTCAAACTTCAATTTACATTTTTTAACTACAATCTCACTTTTTCACCCTCTACCCTCCATTTCCCTGCAAAAAAATCCTGAAGCGAGGCTGGGGCAGTCAACTGACAAGGATTCTGACACAAGGCTTTTAAAGCGGCAGAATTATTTTTAAAGACATACCCCCAAAAACCTGCAGGGTCCAATGTGACCATCTGAGCCTTTGTCAAAGTTCACAGCTGGTTCTCTTAAGATAAGTCAGGGGGAACAAAGTCCCCTGAATGGAAGTATCACTGTGACATAGCGTCCATTGTGTGCCATACCTGCCTCACACTGAGAGAGAGACTTGAGTCACGTTGGCCGCTCTGCAGTAAAACCTGGAGTCCCGAATAGACCGATTCCCTGTTGTGAAAGACATTCACTGTGGCATAGCTTCTATTGTGTGCCATACCTGCCACACACAGAGAGATTTTAGTCACTTTGGCCCCTCTGCAGAAAAACCTGTGGGAAGTTGGTGTTCCGATTCCCTGTTGTGAAACATCAGCTGTGACAAAGCACCTCTGTTCCATAGAAGGCATATCCGCAGTCAGGTCAAGCCTTTGGTTTTCCCACCCTTCAACGAGCCAGTTGGTGGGGGACAAGATTGCCAATGATTATTCATCCTTGTTGTGTTTTGGTGCAACTGTGGGTTTGATAATGATAATGCGGCTTTCTAGTTTGTTGCCGTTTGTCTTTGTTGGACTGGGAGGACGCAGACAAAACCAAAGACAGTACTGTACACTTGAGTCTCCTGAGGACTTTTGTGAAAACTGACTGAGAAATGCTACTGTTCTTGTTCAGGTTTGAATTGACTGCGTAAATTGCGCCAACAGCCTATTGTGAAAATACCTGTTAGTTTGAAATGGATTAAGAGTTACGGGGCTCTTCAGATCATCAGGACATGGTTAGACAAGGCAGAGAGAGACACTTGTCGTCACCCATTCAGTCATCTGCTTGGCACGGAGGGAAGTGCTGCTAACTCTTTTCAATAGTGAATAGCTGGCAGTTTACTCCCTTCATTGGTCACGTATGTCCGGCTGTGCAAACTCTTAACAGCTGTCACAGATTGTCGTCCTGAAGGCCCCTGCGTCAAACTTCAATTTACATTTTTTAACTACAATCTCACTTTTTCACCCTCTACCCTCCATTTCCCTGCAAAAAAATCCTGAAGCGAGGCTGGGGCAGTCAACTGACAAGGATTCTGACACAAGGCTTTTAAAGCGGCAGAATTATTTTTAAAGACATACCCCCAAAAACCTGCAGGGTCCAATGTGACCATCTGAGCCTTTGTCAAAGTTCACAGCTGGTTCTCTTAAGATAAGTCAGGGGGAACAAAGTCCCCTGAATGGAAGTATCACTGTGACATAGCGTCCATTGTGTGCCATACCTGCCTCACACTGAGAGAGAGACTTGAGTCACGTTGGCCGCTCTGCAGTAAAACCTGGAGTCCCGAATAGACCGATTCCCTGTTGTGAAAGACATTCACTGTGGCATAGCTTCTATTGTGTGCCATACCTGCCACACACAGAGAGATTTTAGTCACTTTGGCCCCTCTGCAGAAAAACCTGTGGGAAGTTGGTGTTCCGATTCCCTGTTGTGAAACATCAGCTGTGACAAAGCACCTCTGTTCCATAGAAGGCATATCCGCGGTCAGGTCAAGCCTTTGGTTTTCCCACCCTTCAACGAGTCAGTTTCTCAAGGCGTACTGGTGAGTGTTGAGATATTGTCTAGTTTATACTTGTATAACTTTTCATTGAGCACAAAAACCTCTAGTGCTTTAAAATGGTCCTAATGGATGTTATTTTTCTTCATGTTTTTTTTAACCTTGAGTCTTGATCAGCAGAGATCTCTCTCTTTTCCCTTTTTAATGCAATATTCCTTTGCGAAGAATGTTACAATGAAATAAATTAATGATTGGACAAGAACCTTCGAATATGTTCTTTGTTTGACTTCACAAAGGCCAATTCTCAATTATAAATATCGTGAATATATCAGCTGCATTAATTTTGACATTAATGAAATGGACATGACAATTTGATTCAGAAATACAAAACCAAGGTTGAAGGCTCCTTCCCATTCAAATAAAGATCATCATCGTTTAAAAGCCAGGCAGACATATCATATACTGCCCAGGAAAGCAGAAGAATTCCCTTCCTCAATGTACAGCTGACAAGTCCGAGTAACTGACGGCAACTCCTTGTGACTCTGAGTCTGTCCTAATATGGACACTGTATCAATGGGCTATGTGTAAAGCCCATGGACTGTTGTGATCCAACATATTGTTGAGTGTAGAAAAACCAGACACTTCAGATGCTTCGACAGAACTAAGCCGATGCAGCATTCTGTATTCCCTCTCTATCTCTGATCTCAATGCTGAAGGCTCTTCGCGTGATACTGACAGTGCAGCGAGAGGACGGTTTAATTCTGATAACACAGCAGAGGCGACCTTTGAGGGACATTATTGTAATGCTCAAAGGTTACAGGATGTTTTATTCGTCAGCGATGGGAGCTGTTCGCATGGCTGACCGCTTTAAATCCTCCTGGGTCATTTGCATAATGATGACAAAGAGCCCGGTTGGGCGGTAGTGGGGTTCAACAACTTGACTTATACAGTGCTTTTGGATGTCTTATTTACTGTCTCTGGGAAGACATTCAACGGGACTGGCAAGGTGCCTTTACAAACCGTCACAGTCAGACGCAGCAATTTGGACTTTATAAATAAGCAAGTGTTTCTTTGAGCACACATCCCACTCAGTAAATGCTGAGAATATGGTGAGGGTATGATTATCCACATTGAGACAGAGTCGCAGAGGACACATTTGAATCAGAATGAAGTCCTCCTACAAAAGACTCGCCATGTCTTCGATAAGAATATTTTCATTTGTACTTTGAACGTGCAGTCATTCCGATCGTTCGCCTAGAACAGTCAGAGTGAAGGACAAAAATTCAAGAGGCCGGGTTCCAGTTTCCCCAGTTTCTCTTATTTGAGTATTCCTAGAGCAGATTAAGAGAAATGTGTGCAATACCATACCTATCTTCCAACGCCCTCCACCATTGAGAGGCCCACTCCAGTACATTGATCATGTGGAAAGGTGTCATAGAGGTGACAGGGGCTGACTGACGGGCTCCTCCTCTTTCCTCTGCTTAAGCCCTGATTTGACTGACTGCCTGTCAGAATACTCTAACTGAAACTATGGCTGACATGATGCTAATTTCTTTCCTTGTATTTCTGTCCCCGCCCCTCTAAGACAAACTGTTCTGCTCTGAACTGTTCAAAGTTGACAAAGTTGTAGGGATAATCCACCCCCCCCCCAAAAAATAAATAAATAATTGTCCACAGTTGATACAGCCCCAAAATGTTTTGCATGTCAGAAATCAAGTTTTCACTTCTTGAAAGAGCTGTATATTGAAAACTTGAATGCTGACATGCAAATTTTTTTGTTAATGTATCAAAAGTTGACTGAAGAAAAGAAACATGACAATATTTTGGGGGAGTGAAATATTCCTTTTAAGGTACATTTCTGTGCATATTGGCAAAGCAATAAACAATCTGAATGGGGTCAAAATAAATATGACTTCCCCTTCTTCCCAATGTTGAGTTATTATGCCATGATGAAATACCCATTCTAAATTGCAGTGAGATTTTTTTCCTTCTGTCTATCTTCATCATTTCTGTATTTTTGTGTTAGCTTTAAACCAATGTGATTTGTAGGGCTTTTGAGACTTCAAAGAGTGTAGAACACAGCGCTGGCTTGGATCAGAGAGGAAACATCTCATAACCAGCTGTTATATTCCACTTACTGTCGAGCACATCGCCAAGACAGCCCCAATCATTATCTTCAATCTAGGCTACAACCAGGTCCACAACAGGAGAATTACAGTACATGTTTCTTATAAGTCTTTTTTTCCACTGCGGCACTGTTGTTACTCTTAATATGTAATGAATAATGTGGAAAAAATATTGTGACACTGGTATCATCACAGCCCTACTGCTTATGAGACAAGAATGAAAAAGGTTCCTATTATACAGTTAACTCAGATCAGAATGAAGGCCATTTCTCTCACTCTCTGTACTTACATCCTGTTGGGAGTATGTGACATCACGAGTCAGAGGTCATGTAGCGGGGCATTGAACCAATCAGGCACAAAGACGGCAGAAAAAAACAGTGAGAAAAGAGCTGTGTCAATGTCGCCTCCCGAACGTAAAAAAAAAAAATGAAATCCTCCGCTAAGCTCAGAGGCTCAGGAGAGACAGCCTTTACCCACCAAAAGTCCCCCGAATCTCTAATTAATTACCTCATCACTGAACCACATACATATTTTTCAAGAAAAACAAATCAGTTGCTCTATAGAGACAGAAAAGGAGGGATGAGATGGGGGAAAAAGAAAGCAATCACTTGCATATGAATGTGAGTGGTATTTGCGTTGCGGCGCTGTTGCAGCAGCGCGGCATCAAATTGGCATTGTCTTCACATCCGCACGGGGTAAACACAAGGGAGTCGGCACCATACTGTGTCGCTGACTAATTACCTAGGCCGTTCACCACGTTCTTCAGACCTTTAAAAGCAACCCGTTTCGGGAATGCCGTGGTGGGGTTTTTTAACACTCGCTGTGAAACGGGAACAGATACGGTATCATATGGTGCATCGGAACGACTGAAACTAAGATTTCATGACATAAGTCCACTTATCTCAACTCTGAAAATGTCCTATCGTGTGTAGAATGGTTGAGGCCTAGATGTAGGTTTACATGCAGGCCTAGTGTACGTCTCATCACCGTCTGTCTGTATGATCGTGTGTATGAAATAAATGGTTCAAGGACAGAAACAGCACACCGCTGTATGTTTATTAGATTCCCCTACAGTCGAAGTTATGACAATATGTGCGCTACGACAATGTAATGGTAGCACAATATACCTGCTGCTCTTAAATGGATTATTTCCTGCCCTGAAGCTATGAAAACAGCAGATTTGCCCAGTGCTGTTTAAGCACATCTCGCTAAGTGCTTCTTCCCTTGCCCATAAGACACACTTGGAGGGCTGTAGTAAAAATGCACTCTTAAACACATCAATGCAATGTATTGATTCAGCGCACGTTAAAGCCTACAGCTCCATGTGAGATTCCTCAATGAGACGTGAGAAGTGTCGGGTCTAAAAGGAGCTCCTGTTACTTGATCTGAACTGAATGTAAAGTCGTTATGGCGTCAACAACACTGGGTTTTAAATATACAAAATCTGTGTTTGATTTCTTGGGGCAATTGAAATGTTTAATTTAGAACTCACTCAGGCTAGATGCAGACTGGAGTGTGATCTTATTGTAAGTTACAAACCAGTGGTCAACTGGTTGAATGACATTTTCAGCTAGTTTCGCCGTTTGAAAAAACATCATTTCAACCTGTTTTTCCCACTGGAAATAGACTCATGTAAATCTAAATGTGTGTTTTAGTCAATAGTTGACTTTCTGTTCACAGAAGAGTATGATTTGGGACAGTACGTGCAGTATACACTGAACAAAAATATAAACGCAACATGTAAAGTGTTTCATTTCCCATGTTTCATGAGCTGAAATAAAAGATCCCAGAAATGTTCCATAGCTTATTTCACTCAAATGTTGTGCACAAATATGCTTACATCCTTGTTAGTGAGCCTTTCTCCTTTGCCAAGATAATCCATCCACCTGACAGGTGTGGCATTTCGAGAAGCTGATTACACCTTTGTGGCTCACTTGGTAGAGCATGAAACTTGCAATGCCAGGGTGGTGGGTTTGATTCCGCCAGCCCAGGACCTCCACATCAGGTTTCTTCACCTGCGGGATCGTCTGAGACCAGCCTCCCAGAAAGCTGATGAAACTGTGGGTTTGCACAAGCAAAGAATTTGTGCACAAACTGTCAGAAACGTCTCAGGGAAGCTCATTGGCGTGCTCATCGTACTCAACAGGGTCTTGACCTAATTGCAATTCGGCATCGTAACTGACTTCAATGGGCAAATGCTCATCTTCGATGGCCACTGCCACGCTGGAGAAGTGTGCTCTTCACGGATGAATCCCGGTTTCAACTGTAACGGGCAGATGGTGTGTTGGCGAGCGGTTTGCTGATGTCAATGTTGTGAACAGAGTGCCTCATGGTGGCAGTGGGTTTATGGTATGGGCAGGCATAAGCTATGGACAATGAACACAATTGCATTTTATCGATGGCAATTTGAAAACACAGATACTGTGTTTAGATCCTGAGGTCCATTGTTGTGCCATTCATCCACCGCCATCACCTCATGTTTCTGCATGATAATGCACAGCCCCATGTCACAAGGATCTGTACACAATTCCTGGAAGTTAAAAATGTCCAAATTCTTCCATGGCCTGCATACTCACCAGACATGTCACCCATTGAGCATGTTTGGGATGCTCTGAATTGACGTGTACTACGGCGTGTTCCAGTTCCCGCCAATATCCAGCAACTTTGCACAGCAATTGAAGAGGAGTGGGACAACATTCCACAGGCCACAATCAACAGCCTTATCAACTCTATGAGAAGGAGATGTGTCGTGCTGAATGAGGCAAATGGTGGTCACACAAGGTGTTGACTGGTTTTCTGATCCACTCTCCTACTTTTTTTTTATGTATCTGTGACCAACAGATGCATAACTGTATTCCCAGTCATCTGAAATCCATAGATTAAGGCCTAATGAATTTATTTCAATTGACTGATTTCCTTATATGAACTGTAATTCAGTAAAATCTTTGAAATGGTGTATGTTGCATGTATATTTTTGTTGAAGGTCATTTTCCAAAGGGTCCTTGATGAAATGTAACACATACATGATAAATGTGACCTGGGTCATTCCACAAAAAGATAGCCTTTTGCGTCCCCTTTGATATTTTGTGTATAAACTGTGCACCTGTATTGTACTTTAAAAGCCTGTTATATTAAATGAGGTGCACTTTCATATAGAACACATGGAGAATTCAATAAATCCGATTTTTAATATGAATGAATAAAGACTTCACCCTCTGTTCACCCTCAGGGACATTTAGGAATATTTTAACCCACTTAACCCCAAAAAGATCCAGAATGTTCTCCATTGTAAAGCCCTAGTTATTTTGTTGCTTTGACAAAGACACTTCTGAAGATGATTAATTATTTCATGTGATTAGTGAGTCATTTACGTCTGTCCTTCATGTTAAAATCAACCCTGTTACACGAACTGAACTCTCGTTTTAATAATATCCTTTAAAATATATATATATATTCGCAAGAAACATTGAACATCTAATAGTCAATAGAATTCTGGCCATTTTCTGGTGTTTTGTGGTGAAAAACTGAGTGGGTCGAGAATAACATGTCAACCCTAGAAATGTTTTAACAATTTTAATGTTTTTGTGAAGCTTTCCTTGCACACGTCAAGCTTCCATTTCCCATGTCATATTCCTTATGTCCTCCTGTTAGGGTCAACCAAGTTAGTTTATTTAGCACTTAATAGGCACTTACTGTAGTATTGTGTATATTCTTTCTATTTAACCTCTAGAGGTGGGAAAACACATTTTTATTGAAGTTGAACATCTGTTCTTTATGACAGAATGTTAAAATAAGGTGAAATCCAAAGTTAGTTAGGATGCCACCTTTCCAACAAGTCAGTTCATCAAATTTCTGCCCTGATACAGCTGCCCCAGTCAACTGTAAGTGCTGATATTGTGAAGTGGGAATGTCTAGGAGCAACAATGGCTCAGCTGCGAAGTGGTAGGCCACACAAGCTCATAGAACGGGACCCCCAAGTGCTGAAAATCGTCTGTCTTCGGTTGCAACACTCACTACCGAGTTCCAAACAGCCTCTTGAAGCAACATCAGCACAAGAACTGTTCGTCGGGAACTTCATGAAAGGGGTTTCCATTGGTGAGCAGCCGACACAAGCCTAAGATCACCATGCACAATGCCAAGCGTCGGCTGGAGTGGTGTAAAGCCCGCCGCCATTGGACTCTGGAGCAGTGGAAACGTGTTCTCTAGAGTGATGAATCACGCTTCACCATCTGGCAGTGCGACAGATGCGTCTGGGTTTGGCGGCTGCCAGGAGATCGCTACCTGCCCCAATGCATATTGCCAACTATAAAGTGTGGTGGAGGAAGAATAATGGTCTGGGGCTGTTTTTAATGGTTCCCTTTGTTCCAGTGAAGGGAAATCTTAGTGCTACAGCATACAATGACATTCTAGATGATTTTGTGCTTCCAACTTTGTGGCAAAAGTTTGGGTAAGGCCCTTTCCTGTATCAGCATGACAATGCCCCTGTGCACAAAATGAGGTCCATACAGAAATGGTCTGTCGAAATCAGTGTGGAAGAACTTGACTGGCCTGCACAGAGCCCTGACCCCAACCCCATCGAACATCTTTGGGATGAATTGGAATGAGGACTGCGAGCCAGGCCTTATCACCCAACATCAGCGCCCAACCTCACTAATGCTCTTGGGGCTGAATTGAAACAAGTCTCCGCAGCAACGTTCCAACGTCTAGTGGAAAGCCTTCCCAGAAGAGTGGAGGCTCTTATAGCAGCAAAAGGGGGAGATCAACTCCATATTAATGCACATGATTTTTGAATGAGATGTTCGACGAGCAGGTGTCGACATACTTCTGGCCATGAAGTGTATTTCCATATTCACCTAAGAGTCAGAACAAGGAACATTTTACATTGTAATGAAGGGTTGTTCTAAGCTTTCATGGGGCAGAAGGCAGCATGTTGTGATTCTGGATGGCCAGATTGATAGCAAGAATGACAAACTGCCATGTGGGGAATCGTGGCTTGTTTCTGCTAGTTTCATCTTGTTTTTTGATACCATGTCTTGTTTTGAGTTTTTTTTTACTGATTTCATGTAAATATAGCTAATATGGCTGATATTTGCTAGCTAGCTAACCAACAACCGTAACAATGTCTTTGAGAGACAAGTGCTCATTGTGCAAATTTATTTATGTTTTCAATAAACATTAGAGAAAAAATATAGATTACATGTTGTCAAGATCTACAATGCATTCGGAAAGTATTCAGACCCCTTGATTCTTCCACAATGTTACTTTACAGCCTTATTTAAAAATTGATCACATTAATTGTTTTCCTCATCAATCTAAACACAAAACCCCATAATGTCAAAGCAAAAACAGGTTTATAGAACTGTTTGCTAATTTATAAAAATCCCACCAAAATATTTACATAAGTATTCAGACCTTTTCCTATGACACTTGAAATTGAGCGCATAGGCATCCTGTTTCCATTGATCATCCTTGAGATGTTTCTGCAAATTGATTGGAGTCCACCTGTGGTAAATTCAAATGATTGGACATGATTTGGAAAGGCACACACCTGTCTATATAAGGTCCCACAGTTGACAGTGCATGTCAGAGCAAACACCAAGTCATGAGGTCAAAGGAATTATCTGTAGAGCTCCAAAACAGGATTGTGTCGAGGCACAGATCTGGGGAAGGGTACCAACAAATGTCTGCAGCATTGAAGGTCCCCAAGAACACAGTGGCCAAGAACACAATCATTTTTAAATGGAAGAAGTTTGGAACCACCAAGACTCTTCCAAGAGCTGGCCGCCCGGCCAAACTGAAAAAACGGGGGAGAATGGCCTTGGTCAGGCAGGTGACCAAGAACCCGATGGTCCCTCTGACAGAGCTCCAGAGTTCCTCTGTGGAGACGGGAGAAACTTCCAGAAGAACAACCATCTCTGCAGCACTCCACCATGTAAGAGGTGCGTGACTGGCTGCAGGGAAGTCAGGCGCACGAGAGCAGAACTGGGTAATAACCGGAGCAGTTTAATATGCAAAACCAATGGCACCCAGAACAACAAAATATGGGTACAAAATAATCCGTTGCGAATCAGACAGAGTGCACAAACACTTACAACAAACAATTTCACACACAGACATGGGGGGAACACAGGGTTAAATACACAACAAGTAATGAGGGAATGTAAACCAGGTGTGTGGGAAAACAAGACAAAAAAAAAAGGAAAATGTTCGGGCGCCGAACGCGGAACAAGGAGAGGAACCGACTTCGGCGGAAGTCATGACACACCAATCAGGCCTATATGGCCATACGGAAGCCTCTCCTCAGTAAAAAGCACATGACAGCCCACTTGGAGTTTGCCAAACTTCCACAGTTTAGGAGGAAACCTGGCACCATCCCTACGGTGAAGCATGGTGGTGGCAGCATCATGATGTGGGGATATTTTTCAGCGGCAGGGACTGGGAGATTAGTCAGGATCGAGGGAAAGATGAACGGAGCAAAGTACAGAGAGATCCTTGATGAAAAACATGCTCCGGAGCGCTCAGGACCTCAGACTGGGGCAATGGTTCACCTTCCAACAAGACAACGCAATAGTGGCTTCGGGACAAGTTTCCGAATGTCATTGAGTGGCCCAGCCAGAGCCTGGATTGAACCCGATCAAACATCTCTGGAAAGACATTTAAATATCTGTGCAGCGATGCTCCCCATACACCCCGACAGAGCTTGAGAGGATCTGCAGAGAAGAATGGGAGAAACTCCCCAAATACAGGTGTGCCAAGCTTGTAGCGTCATACCCAAGAAGACTCAAGGCAAAGTACTGAGTAGAGGGTCAGAATATTTATGTAAACATTTGATATTTTAGTTTTTAAGTTTTAATACATTTGCAAAAATTTCTAAAAACCTGATTTTGCTTTGTCATTATGCGGTATTGTGTGTACACTAATGAGGCGGGGGACGATTTAATACATTTTAGAATAAGGCTGTAATGTAACAAAATGTGGAAAAAATCAAGGGGTCTGAATACTTTCCAAATGCACTGTTAAGCCAACCCCATCTGTTTTGCCCCAAAGTTGCACTCGCGTCGGTATTGTCGCTAAACAACCAACCCGTCTATTGGACTAACATCTTCGCAAAACATATTGTCAACCATGTTGCATGTGTTCGTAATGAAAATAAAACCATGGGCAGCTCAAAATGACCATTACTTGAGTTGTAGCTTGTAGTACAGCTTAGGAAACAAGAAGACAACAGAGTAGCAGAGATGATCATACCACATAGTGCAGTGCGTGGGCACTGTGCACCAGGTGTAATATTACCTTATTTTACAGCCACACATTCTGGATCTTTTCCCCAAGTTTATTAACACCCATCTGCTCATCAGGCGGGCGGGTGGGGAAGGCGGAGGTGGAAACACATTCAGCCTCCTCCTTTAATCAGCGCCGTTACCAAAGACTCTCGTTTCTTGAAAGACACTGAAGGCAATTAGTTTTAAAAAGCATAACTTGACATTTCACTCCCCCTCCCCTTCATGAACCGGTGAATTGCTGACATTTGAGTCGGACTCAGGTGGCTGACGACTGTAATTTTGCACCGAGAGGGGGGGGGGGGGGGGGGGGTCTCGGTCTCGTGGTGTGTCCGGTTTGGCGGGTGAGGGTGGAGGTGGGTCCAGCCCAGACGCCAACCCAACCAGGAATGCCTCTCTCCGGCACTGCTGAGCGAGCAGTGGGTCAAAGTTCAGAGGTCAAGGCTGGTCCCTGCCTGGCAGAGCCTTGACGGAGTAATTGGGCAAAGAGTTGCGTTAGTCAGGCCCTGAAACACAGTCAAATGATATAATGACTTTAATGAGATAAAGAGGTAGTGCTTGAGAGAGTTGAGAGACGGCAAAGAGCACCGATATTGTGTGACCGAGTTATATACGGTATAGGTAGGAGTACGTTGTCCACATTAGGAAAGTCACATGGCCGACACAGCTTCTATGGACATGTGATGCTGTCCTAATTTGGACACAGTGTTGACTCGTGGTAGTTAGTCAATTAGCTCACAGTGTACAATGTGTGTTTCAATACCAAACACCTATGTAAATACCTTGCGCTCTATTTTAACAACTTAGTCCTGCAGTTATTCAAGACCGACACTGTCTGTACCACCAACACAGTCTTTTTCCTGCATTTGAGCACAACAACAAACTTTGAGTTAGTTTACAAGTCATTCTTCCGTCCAAGACTTGAGCAAAGCCTGCTTTTCTTTGCGTCGGCAGCAACAATAGCAAATGTGTCAACAGTAGTCATACCCCAAACAACAACTCCGTCCCCCTCGTCTTAGATTCATAGCAGGCTCTGATTTTGATATTAGTGGAAGAGCTGACGGTAGGTATTTGCAGGGGTTAAGGTGCTTCGCAGCACAAGCGCCACATATACATAACAGCCTAATAGTGATAGATCTCCTGGCTCGACAGCAAAAGGCAATACATTTTCCACTGACAGCTGTCCATCAGGCCCGGGGGGACCCCTGCAATCAATTTCACTCCCCCAAAGACAGGGAGCCCTCTTGGGGAAAGAGATGCGTCGGTCAGTCCACCCCTCCAGGAGAGTTTTTTTTTGTTGCCGAAGATGCTTGGAAGGGGAGAAGCGTCCGCTAGCTAACTAGCCATCTGTTTGACCGACCATTGCACAACTTCTGTAACGGCTGCAGCAGCAGCCCTCGTAATGAGACGACACACTTGTTTGTGTTTTCATCCAAATTAATGGGAATATTAACTGTGGCAGTGACCTTGGAAGTTACAATGAAGATTGATTGGTTGAAAAGGAACATCCAATCTAGACACACGTTTCCCCCCCCCCCCCCGTCCCCCCCGTCACACTCTCTTTCTCTCTATCTCTCTTTTTTTCTCTCTTTCCCTCTCTCCCTTCCTTGATAATAAATTGATATGACAGGAACATTATTGGCGAGACTTAGACAATACGGTGAATGTGTCAAAACTGGAAAACTCCCGCCGCCTCCTCTCAGGCGCAGTTATATGAGTTTTCACTCAGAAAGGAACGTTTACGACACGACAGCATGCAGTTTGTCATAATTAGCCAGTCAAACTCGGATGTTGTAATCTGTGTAACACAAGGAGTCTTCAAGCTGTTGTCATACTGTTTCATGTTAAAAGGTGTGCAAATATACAGTAATTAGACCGTTTCTTCCTTTATAATATATGCCATTTAGCAAATGCTTTTATCAAAAGAGACTTACAGTTACAGTATATATGCATACATTTTGTATAGGTGGCCCCAGTGGGGATGTTTCATAATTTTCAAGAACATATCAGAACTTTGTTGCTTGGTTTTGGGTACCACAGATTACACATGTTTGGTGTTATGACCCATGAAGCAGTATTTTCAGCATCTCTGTCCTCGCTGCAATATTTGGTGACAATTTACACACGTATAAGCATATCATAAACATAGCATACTAGGCAATTACAAACCACCCATCTCGGTATCTGCGTTGATAGTGTTTTTACGGATAACCTTTATTGGATATGGCTATATCTCGAAGGATTATTGTTATTTCACAATGGAAGTAAACAGCGACAGGGATGAGATTGAATTGGATTTTTGATTATTTAATTAGTGACCCGGGTCATGCTTTCCAATCGTCTTGAGCGTACTCGAGGGTCTCTGTGTGTCTCTCTCTCTCTCTCTCTCTCTCTCTCTCTCTCTCTCTCTCTCTCTCTCTCTCTCTCTCTCTCTCTCTCTCTCTCTCTCTCTCTCTCTCTCTCTCTCTCTCTCTCTCTCTCTCTCTCTCTCTCTCTCTCTCTCTCTCTCTCTCTCTCTCTCCTTCTGTTCTTGGAGACATGTTTCTGGACTTTCCCCCCCACCACCTCACTGATGCGATGCGCCAGCGCTTGAGTGCGCTTCACTGTGATCCTCTCAAGAGTGCTCGAGGGATTCAATCAATTCCCTAAGTGTCCCGATGCCATCTCCACGGTTATGTCCCAAGTAGCACCCTATTCCTTATATAGTGCACTACAGTACCTTTAACCAGGACCCTGTAGGCCCTGGTCAAAAGAAGTGCACTATGTAGGAAATGGGGTGCCATTTGGGACACATTCCATCTCATGTACTGGGGGAGAGAGTCTTGCTACTGTACTCCTTGTACTAGGCCCACATCAGCCACTTGTGGATTGATACGTTTATGTAAGATTTGGTTAGATTACGTGTGCAAGCTTGGGAGTATTTGCAGAATGTCCAATGCAGTAAGTAAGCACTAATCAGCCAATAATCAGACATAAGAGTGCATGTTCTTTTTTCATTTTTTAAGAGCGGACCTCCACTTTGTTCAGACAGTGTGGAATTAGATGGGTTAGCAGGCCAGGAGGAGGGAAAGAAAGTGAGGTTTGAACCTTAAACCTTTGGGGCTGTATTATGTCCTTGCTGTAGGGAATGTTACCACTTAACAATACGGGCACACTCCTAGTGGAAGTTTCCCCTAGGTACAGATCTAGGATAATCTTCCCCTCCCACAATCTTGACCTTAGCCATTAGTGGGGGAATTTCAAACTGACTCAAGATCAGTGTCTAGGGGCAAATTCACCCTACTCTTACTGGCACACAGGAGTGCGTCTTCCAACGTAAGCTATGAAGGCACAGTTTAGACCTCACTCATCTCTGTCATTGTTAGAATTTGGCAGAAACTCCTAGATCTATACTGGGGCATTCCTTCCTACATTTAGCTAATCAAACTTAATGAGTAACCACAGTTTTGTATGCCTTTGTTGCTCATTCATCTCACTGAAGTCAATTAAAATAACCAGGACATTCTATCCATTTCGAATACTCTATTTTGTGAAGTGGTGGAAGGAGTATTGAAATACTCAAATACTCAAATACTCAAATAGAAGTATTGTTACAGGATATTGAAAAATTACTGGTGTAAAAATAATGACTCAAGTAAAAGTAAAATGTAGCTAATTTAAAAAGTATCCCTTGTAAAGGTAATTGCGTTACTTTTAAAATAAAAAAGACATTAACTTTGATAATTAGCTAATTTTGCTAAGTTTACCTGAACATTGTTACACATGATCTTTTCCATTTACTACATTGAAAAAGAAAGAGGGAAAAGGAATGCCCTGTAGGTGTAACGGTTGTCTTCCTCTTCTGATGAGGAATATGAAGGATCAGACCAAAATGCAGCGTGGTAAGTGTCCATGTTACTTTAATATAACAGAACCCGAAAAAATACAAAAATAACAAAGTGAATGACAAAGAAAACCGAAACAGTCCTGAATGGTGAAACAAACACAAAACAGGAAACAACTACCCACAAACACAGGTGGGAACAGCTGCCTCTGATTGGGAACCATACTAGGCCAAACACAGAAATACAACACATAGAACAAAACATAGAATATAGAACATAGAATGCCCACCCCAACTCACGCCCTGACCAAACCAAAATAAAGACATAAAAAAGGAACTAAGGTCAGAACGTGACAGTAGGAGCTAAAAATAACAAAGGATTACTCACTCACTCCCTTTCTTGTCCCTATGACACCTTGTCAAAAGTAGTATACTATAAGATAATATGGTGCCATTTAGGATGTAGCCATATCATTTGAAGAGGATTTTTGTAGTTGGAAGAAGAACAAAAAACAAACCAAAATACTGCTGCCTCAGTTTTGACTGCCGAGAGACACAAAAATCGATGGAAAAGATATAGAAAACATAGACATCTGAAAAACATGTCAGTCAAGCTGCCCAGAACTTGCCCTGCTAGAAGCCCCCTGCAGCCAGTGTACACCGTCAAGAATCAGCAGAGGTGTATGTTTTTAAAGGTTACGCGTGCTTCTTTCCGTGGATGTTGTTCATCACGTGGTAACCCACTGTCTGCTCTTTTTTCCTCTGCTCTCATATCCCATAGGTGTCTGGGGGAAACATAGGCCGCGTCTCAACTGGCGCCCTGTTCCCTACAAAGTGCACAACTTAAAGTCATGCACTATGCAGGGAGCAGGGTGCCATTTGGGATGTGAGGGTACTCACCTGACAGTACATAGGGGGAGAAATGACAGTGAACTACCACCTTTTCCCTTTCCACGCGAAACGACAAACTGAAGTGCATTCCTTGATAAATGCAGAGAGAAAATGTTCCCCGTCTCTTTTTCTATTCTTTTTGTTTGATAAAGTAGGCCCCGTCTGGATATTGTAGGCCGCGTCAACTAAGCAGAAATGCATTCTATATTCAACGCAGATGCAACAACGTAGTAGGTGGACATTTTTGCCTCATTCTTTACTTAGGCCCATCCGCTCCTCAGGGAGCATAGGCTGTTGATTTCGCCTCTCCATCACACTCTGGATCATCTTCTCTAGCTCCTTCCACAATAATGCCTGTTTTATGTTACCCTATTCCCTTTATAGTGCACTACTTTTGATCAGAACAGTATGAGACTTGGTGTCTGGCTCAAGAAATAGACACGGAACTAAATGATCCTTTGTGGAGAGAAAGTTCATGCAGTGCTTATAATACTGAGGCCCCTCTTACAACTAGGTACTAACGGACTAGCTCTCATAATCACACTCTAAAGATTGCTTTAGCTCATCCAAATGGAAATCAATACAATGCTGCCGTGAATGGACTTGCACGGGCCTGTACTTTATTTTCATTACTCTAGAAAATAAAAAAAAGTCTGAATGAAAACAGAATATTTTCGAGAAGTGTCCTGGATGTCGAGTGAGTTCAAACTCCTTATAGAGATGCGGTTTGGGAGATCAGAGACTTTAGCTGGTGGCCTCATTGTCTGTCAGAGAATTGCTGTTACCTTGCAATTTGACTGTTCTCTTGATTCACGATACCAAGATAACTGTTTTTCTGTTACCCTCACTGTTCTGCTGTTCTAATAAACTATTCACATATACACACACACACACATTTAAACACAATTTTGAAAAAGGACCGGTAGCACAATACCATCTTTATAGTTCATTATAAGCACATTTATAATGCCTTATGAGCTATGAAGTTTGTACCAAAAGACCCAAGCCGCAGACATTCACTGCATACATGTAGGCACTGCTTTGTGATTGTTACCAGACCTCCTGCACCAGGATCTTATTCATCAGCGCACACTGTAGCAAAATGTTTCGCAGCAGAAAATGAAAACAAGCGTTTCTTATTGGACAAGTTCAGGTAGAACCTTGGCGAGACCCTGGACAACATCCTGTCGTTCTTTGCAAAACATCAAAGCAGTGACTCACTCCTGCAGGTTCATGCTCTACAACATCTGTAGAGTGCGACCTTTCCTCACACAGGAAGTGGTACTCCAGGTACTACTCCAGGCACTTGTCATCTCCAGTCTGCACTACTGTAAACTCTCTGTTTCCTGGGCTCCCCACTTATGTCATCAAACCCCTGCAACTTATCCAGAATACCGCAGCATGCCTGGTGTTCAACCTTCCCAAGTTCTTCCCATGTCACCTCACTCCTCCGCACACTCCGCTGGCTTCAAGTCGAACTCCACATCATCTTTATGACCGTGGGTGCTTGCCTACAGAGCAGCAAGAGGAACTTTCCCCCCACTACGTTGAGGAAAAATGTCCTTGCTACGATTGTGATGTGTTGTCTCACCTAGCTATTTTAAGACAAATGCACTAATTTAATTCACTCTGGATGAAAGCGTCTGCTAAATGACAACAATTTTATAATAAAAATACAAATTGTCCCTCCCCATTTCGGCCCATTGACTTCCGTCAGGTTCCAAGATAATATGACCCTGCTTTCTCACTACTGTCAATTTGATCAACCTAACTGCATCACACGGTCCAATCCAGATGACCTAGAGTAATTAGCGTGAATTATTTTATCCACTCTATAAATACGTATATATAAAACCTAATCCCCCGTAGCAAGTCCCCAGAGAGTCACCTATGTGACTGAAGTACATCCACAGGGAAACTAATGTTCTGGGTTGACCTGACCGTGCCATTGATGTTATGTTAGGTTGTTAAATGATGTGATGTTAGTATTAGGTTGTAATTACGTCGTACTATGATCTGGTGTTAGTCCACAGGGAACACATTGGGCTGGGTTGACCTGATCATAGCAGCCCTTGTATGTTAGGTTGTTAGGTTAGTTTAAGCTAGTAGCACTAAGTTTAAATCATGTCCTAATGATGAGGATTGTGATGATTGTTCAGCCACACCACCTCTATGTCTGCATGCTTTCTTGTCCGACTTATAAAATACTATCTCAGTTGTTAGAATATGGCTCATACAACAGCATAGAGAAGACTATGATAATGTATTTTTTCTTACAACCCAACCCCCCGAGACACACCCCTAGGGGTTAGACTTACAGGGCCAGCTGTTGTAAAGCACCCCTGGAACAGTTTAGTGGGGTTTAGTGCCTTACTCAAATCAAATCAAATCAAATGTATTTATATAGCCCTTCGTACATCAGCTGATATCTCAAAGTGCTGTACAGAAACCCAGCCTAAAACGCCAAACAGCAAGCAATGCAGGTGTAGAAGCACGGTGGCTAGGAAAAACTCCCTAGAAAAGGCCAAAACCTAGGAAGAAACCTAGAGAGGAACCAGGCTATGAGGGGTGGCCAGTCCTCTTCTGGCTGTGCCGGGTGGAGATTATAACAGAACATGGCCAAGATGTTCAAATGTTCATAAATGACCAGTATGGTCAAATAATAATAATCACAGTAGTTGTCGAGGGTGCAGCAAGTCAGCACCTCAGGAGTAAATGTCAGTTGGCTTTTCATAGCCGATCATTAAGAGTATCTCTACCGCTCCTGCGGTCTCTAGAGAGTTGAAAACAGCAGGTCTGGGACAGGTAGCACGTCCGGTGAACAGTTCAGGGTTCCATAGCCGCAGGCAGAACAGTTGAAACTGGAGCAGCAGCACGGCCAGGTGGACTGGGGACAGCAAGGAGTCATCATGCCAGTAGTCCTGAGGCATGGTCCTAGGGCTCAGGTCCTCCGAGAGAGAGAAAGAAAGAAAGAGAGAAAGAGAGAATTAGAGAGAGCATACTTAAATTCACACAGGACACCGGATAAGACAGGAGAAGTACTCCAGATATAACAAACTTACCCTAGCCCCCCGACACATAAACTACTGCAGCATAAATACTGGAGGCTGAGACAGGAGGGGTCAGGAGACACTGTGGCCCCATCCGATGATACCCCCGGACAGGGCCAAACAGGAAGGATATAACGCCACCCACTTTGCCAAAGCACAGCCCCCACACCACTAGAGGGATATCTTCAACCACCAACTCCTGAGACAAGGCCGAGTATAGCCCACAAAGATCTCCGCCACGGCACAACCCAAGGGGGGCGCCAACCCAGACAGGAAGATCACGTCAGTGACTCAACCCACTCAAGTGACGCACCCCTCCTAGGGACGGCATGAAAGAGCACCAGTAAGCCAGTGACTCAGCCCCTGTAATAGGGTTAGAGGCAGAGAATCCCAGTGGAGAGAGGGGAACCGGCCAGGCAGAGACAGCAAGGGCGGTTCGTTGCTCCAGAGCCTTTCCGTTCACCTTCACACTCCTGGGCCAGACTACACTCAATCATATGACCCACTGAAGAGATGAGTCTTCAGTAAAGACTTAAAAGTTGAGACCGAGTCTGCGTCTCTCACATGGGTAGGCAGACCATTCCATAAAAATGGAGATCTATAGGAGAAAGCCCTGCCTCCAGCTGTTTGCTTAGAAATTCTAGGGACAATTAGGAAGCCCTGCATCTTGTGACCGTAGCGTACGTGTAGGTATGTACGGCAGGACCATATCGGAAAGATAGGTAGGAGCAAGCCCATGTAATGCTTTGTAGGTTAGCATTAAAACCTTGAAATCAGCCCTTGCCTTAACAGGAAGCCAGTGTAGGGAGGCTAGCACTGGAGTAATATGATCAAATTTCTTGGTTCTAGTCAGGATTCTAGCAGCCGTATTTAGCACTAACTGAAGTTTATTTAGTGCTTTATCCGGGTAGCCGGAAAGTAGAGCATTGTAGTAGTCTAACCTAGAAGTAACAAAAGCATGGATGAATTTTTTCTGCATAATTTTTGGACAGAAAGTTTCTGAATTTTGCAATGTTACGTAGATGGAAAAAAGCTGTCCTTGAAACAGTCTTGATATGTTCGTCAAAAGAGAGATCAGGGTCCAGAGTAACGCCGAGGTCCTTCACAGTTTTATTTGAGATGACTTTACAACCATCAAGATTAATTGTCAGATTCAACAGAAGATGTCTTTGTTTCTTGGGACCTAGAACAAGCATCTCTGTTTTGTCCGAGTTTAAGAGTAGAACGTTTTCAGCCATCCACTTCCTTATGTCTGAAACACAGGCTTCTAGCGAGGGCAATTTTGGGGCTTCACCATGTTTCATTGAAATGTACAGCTGTGTGTCATCCGCATAGCAGTGAAAGTTAACATTATCTTTCGAATGACATCCCCAAGAGGTAAAATATAGTGAAAACAATAGTGGTCCTAAAACGGAACCTTGAGGAACACCGAAATGTACAGTTGATTTGTCAGAGGACAAACCATTCACAGAGACAAACTGATATCTTTCCGACAGATAAGATCTAAACCAGTCCAGAACTTGTCCGTGTAGACCAATTTGGGTTTCCAATCTCTCCAAAAGAATGTGGTGATCGATGGCAGCACTAAGGTCCAGGAGTGCAGTCTCAGTGCTATGATAGGGTCTAAAACCAGACTGAAGCATTTCATATACATTGTTTGTCTTCAGGAAGGCAGTGAGTTGCTGTGCAACAGCTTTTTCTAAAATATTTGAGAGGAATGGAAGATTCGATAGAGGCCGATAGTTTTTTATATTTTCTGGGTCAAGGTTTGGCTTTTTCAAGAGAGGCTCTATTACTGCCACTTTTAGTGAGTTTGGTACACATCCAGTGGATAGAGAGCCGTTTATTATGTTCAACATAGGAGGGCCAGGCACAAGAAGCAGCTCTTTCAGTAGTTTAGTTGGAATAGGGTCCAGTATGCAGCTTGAAGGTTTAGAGGCCATGATTATTTTCATCATTGTGTCAAGAGATATAGTACTAAAACACTTAAGTGTCTCTCTTGATCCTAGGTCCTGGCAGAGTTGTACAGACTCAGGACAGCTGAGCTTTGGAGGAATACGCAGATTTAAAGAGGAGTCCGTAATTTGCTTTCTAATGATCATGATCTTTTCCTCAAAGAAGTTTATGAATTTATTACTGCTGAAGTGAAAGCCATCCTCACTTGGGGAATGCTGTTTTTTAGTTAGCTTTGCGACAGTATCAAAAATCAAGGGCAAAACGGCAGAAGATTGCATCCGGGCTACTGATTTGGAAGCTGTTTTGGAACAAAATAAGCTATTCTATAGTTTTCAGTTACAAATCGCACCATGGATTGTATAACCCATTAGGGGATATTTTGAAGCCAAACAAACTAAAATCATCTGACCTTGTTGAGATCAATCAGAACACTCACAATCACCAAGTGACCCTCCTCGACTCCCAGGAGAGAACTGTTGATGAGGATCTCTTTGTGTGTCATACTGGCCAGATCACTCACCTCTCGTGTCCTGATTATTAGGCCACCTATGATAACCTGAGATCAAACGCTAAGCCCGGACCGGCCCAGTTTTAAAAGGACACTCCATTGAGCTCTTCCAAACCAAGATCAAAGACCACCGCAAAGGGATTCTGACGAGACGTTTTTGTAGCACAGCAGCGGTGACAATGAGAACAAAACAAAGCACTATTTCAATCACTCTCTCCCGAAAATTGGATTGCAAAATTAGACAGCCTACATTGAGGGAGTTCACCGTTCTTCCCATTGTCAGCGTGTTATCGTCTGATCTTCCTTTACAGAGAGAGAGAGAACTTTGACAGAGGGAAAGCAATTATGTATTAAGCACATATCAATTTTTAATTGGGGCTCTGTTTGTATGGCTTTAAGGCGAGGAGCTTATAGCACAATCGGAAAGCAAGGAATTGTTTTTATTCCATCAGGCATTAGGTATTGTGTGTGGACGGACCTAGGAAATATCAAATATATATGGAATGTAATTATCGTTGAAAAATTATCATTTTTTATGTCAGTGTTTTATCTAAAGCAGACAAACGACAACATTTGTTTACTTTATTTTTGTCAGTGAAAACAATACATATCTGATGCTTTAGAGTATATACCGCGGCTATAGACATGGAAGGTGTTTGTTTATGTCGAAGGAGAGAGAAGAAAAAAACATTTGGCGTAAAAACTTGAGGAAGAAAGGAAAAAGACATGAGAAATGTGTCTGACGTTATTTAATCTTCGCAACAGAGTTCTTGGACATAGCACCAACCGTGTTATACCTGCCGTTTGTTCATCAACAGAGTAAAAATGTCATGTGCATCCCCGTGGATGTAAAGTATAACATCGTAAAAACATTTGAAAACATTGTAGTAACATTGTAAATAAGCAGCAACTTTTTAGTATTATATATTTTTTTTTCAGCAACTTTCCAACACTCTCCAAGGCCTCTTGTTGTTTTTCCAACCTGTGTTTCCTCTTGAATAGGGTGCTTACTCAGTCATTTTTTATTTATTGTTGTGGGTGTTGACAGAATACACCAAAAAATGATTCTCACCCAGCCTCGGCTGTGGCTCTGACCTTGGCTTGCTTCACCATAGCCTTTAGTGCGAAACACACTAACCTATAACTTCTCTTCTCCTCCTCCTCCTCCATCATTCCTTTCCTTCTGTTTCCTGAATTCACCACTCGGGTTGGAAATCATGCACACTGTAACACCATGACAAATTCCCTCTCTTTCTCTTGCCCTCTCTTCAAATGTTATAACGTTGATAAATTGCCCAAAAAACACAAGTGATGTAATATACATGCACAGCGCATGTTGAGTAACTGTAACAGACAATAGAGTTGATATGCAGCACACGACTCCATGTTAAAATGATTATGATATGCACCGCAGAGCTCTGAACACGTGTGGCAGAAAACTGAATTAGAACAAAAAGCATATCATGCCCAGCCCTCATAACTATTGTGTGTGAACACAGAGAAACCTAACATGATTTCTATATCATGCGGCTTGGAGATGGGATTACTGCATGCAAATCTATGCACACAAACATGTGTAGGTCTAGCACAAATCTAGCATTCGTTCATGCACTCCCTGTGTGAACATTGTGTGCCTCTGAGATGTATGCTGAATGCTTTGACTTTGAGTATTACCTTGTAGAACATTCTATATTTTTCTCATTCTGTCTTTATGATGCCTTTATTCCATTGCATGTAGCGACCTTCGTTATATTATGCGGTATGCATGTCTACATTTGTATGCACATTTTCAGTCACGTTGTTAACTAGTGTATTGAGTCATACTGTCAACATTACTGACACTGACACACGCATTTCGCTTTTATTTCTTTCATCACATTCCCAGTGGGTCAGAAGTTTACATACACTCAATTAGTATTTGTTAGCATTCCCTTTAAATTGTTTCATTTGGGTCAAACGTTTTGGGTAGCTTTCCACAAGCTTCCCACAATAAGTTGGGTGAATTTTGGCCCAATTCTCCTGACGGAGCTGGTGTAACTGAGTCAGGTTGGTAGGCCTTCTTGCTCGCACACGCTTTTTCAGTTCTGCCTACAAATGTTCTATAGGATTGAGGTCAGGGCTTTGTGATGGCCACTCCAATACCTTGACTTTGTTGTCCTTAAGCCATTTTGCCACAACTTTGGAAGTGTGCTTAGGGTCATTGTTCATTTGGAAGACCCATTTGCGATCAAGCTTTAACTTCCTGACTGATGCCTTGAAATGTTGCTTCAATATATCCACATACGTTTCCATCCTCATGATGCCATCTATTGTGTGAAGTGCACCAGTCACTCCTGCAGCAAAGCACCCCCACAACATGATGCTGCCACCTCCGTTCTTCACGGTTGGGATGGTGTTCTTCGGCTTGCAAGCCTCCCCCTTTTTCCTCCAAACATAACAATGGTCATTATGGCCAAACAGTTCTATTTTTGTTTCATCAGACCAGAGGACATTTCTCCAAAGAGTATGATCTTTGTCCCCATGTGCAGTTGCAAAACGTAGTCTGGCTTTTTCATGGCGGTTTTGGAGCAGTGGCTTCTTCAGTGGCTTGCTGAGCGGCCTTTCAGGTTATGTCGATATATACGACTCGTTTTACTGTGGATATAGATACTTTTGTACCTGTTTCCTCCAGCATCTTCACAAGGTCCTTTGCTGTTGTTCTGGCATCTCCTTCCTGAGCAGTATGACGGCTGCGTGGTCCCATGGTGTTTATACTTGCGTACTGTTGTTTGTACAGATGAATGTGGTACCTTCAGGCGTGAATGTGAATGTGGTACCTTCAAGGATGAACCAGAATTGTGGAGGTCTACCATTTTTCTCTGAGGTCTTGGCTGATTTCTTTTGATTTTACCATGATGTCAAGCAAAGAGGCACTGAGTTTGAAGGTAGGCCTTGAAATACATCCACAGGTATACCTCCAATTGACTCAAATGATGTCAATTAGGCTATCAAAAGCTTTTAAAGCCATGACATCATTTTCTGGAATTTTCCAAGCTGTTTAAAGGCACAGTCAACTTAGTGTATGTAAACTTCTGACCCACTGGAATTGTGATACTGTGAATGATAAGTGAAATAATCTGTCTGTAAACAATTGTTGGAAAAATTATTTGTGTCATGCACAAACAAAGTAGATGTCTTAAAACTGACTTGCTAAAACTATAGTTTGTTAAGAAGAAATTTGTGGAGTGGTTGAAAAATGTGTTTTAATGACTCCAACCTAAGTGTATGTAAACTTCCAACTTCAACTTTATGTAAAATATGTAAAATGACCGACTGTTGGCATTTACACAGTAAGTCATTATTTCAGACTGACATATTGTCTTTTGAATTATCCAGGGCTTTTGAATTATCCGTCTACCGAGGCGTTGATTTCTACCAGATGTTGATTTGCACTGTTTGTTTACTGAAACCACCATAGCAATGCATACCTTCCTGCTGGCTTGCTTTTTCCTTCACCGTCTTACTTGCTGTCACGCTATGCCGAATGGTTTGACGGTTTTTGCATCTCTCGTCTAAATACTGCATTAAAAAAAACGGACACTTTTATCCAAGGTGTGTTTTGAGTACTCCGACAAAACGAGTTATCGTAATGGATAAGGATAATTTTCTGAATACGATTATGACAAGTATTTTTCTGTATTTATCCGAGATCGAAAAAAGATATAAATATATCTGCCAGCACGCATCTCACTTTCACTCAAACAGTGTGAAGCGCTGTGTGCTCAAATAACTATTCTGTCTGTAAAGAAACTGGCGGAGTATCGGTTGACCCTGCTGCAACGTTTGGATTAGAACAAGTCGCTCTCCATCTGCTCTCGTTTCCCAACACCGACACACGCACTCACTCACAATCACTCATCTCAGGGCACAAGTCTCCCCTTCTCCAAACATCATGTATGAATCAGAATCCATAGCTAGGTCATTGTTGTTCAATCTAGTTCTTTTCTGTAGACTTTGCTGAGGCCGTATGGTTTGTTTTTGTCTGTCTACTTGGCGTTGTTTTGTAGGCCTACTTTGTCTGTCTGTATAATTATTCCAATGCTGACGACGTCTGTCGTTAAGGCGTGATCCAAGCCCATTCTTCTCGCCCAAGCATGTTTACTGAGCGACAGATCATTAGAAAATACAATTATAAATGTAGATAAATTATTTTGATTGTGCAAATGTTGTGTCATAAGTGTCAGGAGAGAAAAGTTTTGCTTCTCTTGAAAGTTAAACAATACAGTGAGCTCCAAAGGTATTGGGACAGTGATACATTTTGTTGTTGTTTTGGCTCTGTACTCCAGTACTTAGGGTTTGAAATTACACTACAGATGTTCAAGTGCAGGATGTCAGCTTTAATTTGAAGATATTTTCATCGGGTGAACCTTTTAGAAATATATATATATTTTTTGTATATAGTCATTCTATTTTAGGGATCCCAAGGTATTGGAACAAATACACTTATGTGTTTTAAAGTAGTAGCACTTAACATTTTTGGTCCCATATTCATAGCACACAGCGACTACATCAAGCTTGTGACTACACATTTGTTGGATTAATTTGCTGTTTGTTTTGGTTGTGTTTCAGATTATTTTGTGCACAATAGAAAATAATAGTAAATAATGTATAGTGTCATTTTGGAGTCACTTTTGCTGTAAATAAGAATAGATCATCCTGAATGAATTGTGAATAAGATGAGTGAGAAAGTTGGACACATATCATACCCCCCTCAAATGCTAACCTCTCCTGTTATGGTAATGGTGACAGGTTAGCATGTCTTAGAGGTATGATATAAAATGCTAACCTCCCCTGTTATTGTAATTGTGAGAGGTTAGCATGTCTTGGAGGTATGATATAAAATGCTAACCTCCCCTGTTATTGTAATGGTGAGAGGTTAGCATGTCAAGGAGGTATGATATAAAATGATAACCTCCCTTGTTATTGTAATGGGAGAGGTTCGCATGTCTTGGAGGTATGATATTTACATTTAAAATGATATAAAATGATAACCTCCCCTGAGAGGTTAGCTTGAGTTGAATAGGCTGTTGATTGTGGCCTATGTCCCACTCCTCTTCAATGGCTGTGCAAAGTTGCTGGATATTGACGGGAACTTAAACATGCTGTTGTACACGTCAATCCAGAGCATCCCAAACATGTGCAACAGGTGACATGTCTGGTGAGTATGCAGGCCATGGAAGAACTGGGACATTTTCAGTTACCAGGAATTGTGTACAGATTCATGCAACATGGGTCCGTGCATGATCATGCTGAAACATGAGGTGATGGCGTTGGATGAATGGCACGACAATGCTGTGCATTCAAATTGCCATCGATAAAATGCAATTGTGTTTGTTGTCCGTAGCTTATGCCTGCCCATACCATAACCCCACCGCTTCCACGTTGACATCAGCAAACCGCTCACCCACAGGACGGTATACACGCTGTCTGCCATCTGCCCGGTACAGTTGAAACCGGGATTCATCCGTGAAGAGCACACTTCTCCAGCATGCCCGTGGCCACTGACGGTGAGTATTTGCCCACTGAAGTCAGTTATGACGCTGAACTGATCAAGCCCAGGGATAAGGACGACCAGCACGCAGATGAGCTTCACTGAGATGGTTTATGACATTTTGTGCAGAAATTATTTGGTTTTGCAAACCCACAGTTTCATCAGCTGTCCGTGTGGCTGGCCTCAGACGATTCTGCAAGTGAAGAATCCAGATGTGGATGTCCTGGGCTGGTGTGGTTACATGTGATCTGCGGATGTGAGGCCGGTTGGACGTACTGCCAAATTCTCTAAAACGACATTAGAGGCTGCTTATGGCAGAGAAACATTAACATTACATTATCTGGCAAGAGCTCTGGTAGACATTTCTGCAGGCAGCATGCCAATTGAATGCTCCCTCAAAACTTAAGACATCTGTGGCACTGTGTTGTGTGACAAAACGGCACATTTTTAGAATGGCCTTTAATTTCCCCCAGCACAAGGTGCACCTGTGTAATGATCATGCTGTTTAATCAGCTTCTTGATATGCCACACCTGCCAGGTGGATGGATTATCTTGACCGAAAAAAAGGAGATAAAGGTCACCACTTAGTAAACACGGGGCTTATTATTCCAATTAAGGCACTCTTGAAGAAAAACGGAGGGACTCACTTCTTGACTTAAGAAGCCTTCATTATCTTGGTAAAAACATTTAAAAACATGACAAACAAACGCCAACGCTCTTCGGCATGGTTATAGCCTTCATTAGTGAGAAAATAAATAAGAATAAACAATAGCCTACAGTATGATGCTATTGAATGTTCATGACCTCTATATCAACTATGTAAATGTTCATATTTCCAGCCAATCTGAGTACGATCTGGCATGGCCATATCAACTCGTCTCTGTGGTCTAAATCTTACTAGGGTTGTGTCCCAAATGGCACCACATTCCCTATATAGTGCACTACTCACAAGGTTATCTATCAAGGTCCATCAGTCGCATGTTTATTCTAGAGAACAGACTGTGCATGCTGTTTAAATGATGACCGTGGCACAGCAAAGTGCCCGAGCACAAGCCAAGTGCGTGTCCTCTTTAAAGAATGAGCCATTTGCAGCAGGCTAGTGTAGCTAAGTCACTTAGCCACAGGAAGTTACGCTGTCTACCAGTAGCTCCTACAGTGACAATGACTAGACTCGTCAGGCTATGGGGACAAATGGTGTTGTCACTAAGCATATGTCATGGCCCGCGATGGCATGACAAACAGAGGGACTGACAAAATAAGCTGATGATTAGACTCTCACAGTTTAATGAGGCTTGGTGAAGTATCTGTATGTTAGCTGTGTGGCTTTAGTCTGTGTACCAATGTAACAGAGGTGGTTCTGTCACCCATTCTGGTGCGATGAGTGACCTTGTCTGAGGCCTGAAGACTTTCTTTAGCTCCCCGGGCTGATGTCTAGGCTTTAGCTCAGGGGGCTCAAATCCCGGCAGGTCACAATAGCACCGTCTATGAGTAGGGGGTTATTTGTCTTAATACAAGGAGAAGGGCAACCTCTGTTGTGTCTGGAGTGTTGATAAAGAAAGATATTAAGGCAGTCCATTGCTCTCGGATGGGTGATTGAAGCTTTAATTAACATCAAGGTTGTTTATCAGGAGCAAACAAAGAGCCTCCAAGTCTGCTAGAGACAAAACTTTTCGTCCTCAAATTACATTTAAAATTTAATCAAGAGAAAAACTGTTTTTTTTCTCTCCTCATCAGAAAAGGGACGGCGAATGCCAGGATGTTTCATCTAGGCGCAAGGTATCCCACCAGACGAGAGCCTGACATCGCTTAGTTACCTCTCTCTCCAGCTGGCTGATGGTTAACTAAAAATCTCCTACCCCGGCAATTGACCTGGCGACTCCGTGCCAGAGTGCCAGATAAACATGCAGATGTAAAATATAATGTACAGATTGCCTCAATTAGTGTTAATGAGTAAACAAGAGTTTTTGCCCGAGCCCCCCGGTGCATGATGACCCCCCCCCCCCCCCTCCACCAGACACACTAGCAGGTGCACAAACTGATTACCTTGTTACCAGCTCCGCTAGGCAATCACTTCCCCAGACCTTGACTTCCAGGGCTGCAGCTCCAATGGCACCCGTAATAGGTAGTGCACCACTTTTGACCAGGGTCCATAGGGCTTGATTCTTCTTCTTTTTTTTTTTAAACACTCACATGACTTGTGGAATGCACATGAGATATTGACATGGGAGCACTAATGCCAGTCATATAATGTATTAAATGGCACATTGTTACATCTGTATAGTTGTTTCAAGTCTGTTAGTGAACATTTCTCATTTGCCAAGATAATTCCTCCACCTGACAGGTGTGGCATATCAAGAAGCTGATTAAACAGCATGATCATTACACAGGTGCACCTTGTGCTGGGGACAGTAAAATGCCACTATTAAATGTGCAGTTTTGTCACACAACATATGCCACAGATGTCCCAAGTTTTGAGAGAACGTGCAATTGGCATGCTGACTGCAGGAATGTCGACCTGAGCTGTTGCCAGAGAATGCAATGTTAATTTCCCCTGATTTTGCCATTTGCCTGTCCTGTCTCTGAGCCTGCCTGCTGTCCTGTGCCCCTACTCTGGATTACTGACATCTGTCTGACCTGAAACTGCCTGCCGTCCTGTGCCTTTGCCACTACTCTGGATTATCGGCCCCTGCCTTGACCTGTCGTTTGCCTGCCCCTGTTGCTGTAATAAACATTGTTACTTCAACACAGTCTGCACCCGGGTCTTACCTGAAACGTGATAGGCGGTTAAAGAGGCCCAACCTCCTGGAAGGTTCTCCCACCTCCACAAAGGAACTCTAGAGTTATGTCAGAGTGACCATTGGGTTCTTGGTCACCTCCCTGACCAAGGCCCTTCTCCCACAGTTACTAATTTTGGCTGGGCGGCCAGCTCTAGGAAGGGTCTTGGTGGTTCCAAACTTCTTCCATTTAAGAATGATGGAGGCCACTGTGTTCTTGGGGAACTTCAATACTGCAGACATTTCTTGGTAACCTTCCCGAGATCTGTGCCTCGACACAATCCTGTCTAGGAGCTCTACGGCCAATTCCTTCGACCTCATGGCTTGGTTTTTGCTCTAACATGCACTGTCAACTGTGGGTCCTTATAAAGGACAGGTTTGTGCCTTTCCAAATCATGTCCAATCAATTTAATGTTTTATTTAACTAGGCAAGTCAGTTTTAAGAACAAATTCTTATTTACAATGACGGCCTACCCCGGCTAAACTCTAACGACGCTTGACAAACTGTGCGCTGCCCTATAGATCTCCCAATAATGGCTGGTTGTGATACAGCCTGGAATCGAACCAGGGTCTGTAGTGACACCTCTCGCACTGAGACGCAGTGCCTTAGACCGCTGCGCCACTAGGGAAGCCTATAATTTTTTTTTTACTACAGGTCCAATAAAGTTGTAGAAACATCAAGGAGGATCAAGGAAACAGGATGCACCTGAGCTCAATCTCGAGCCTTATAGTAAAGAGTCTGAATACTTATGTAAATAAATGTGCAAAAATGTCTTAACCTGTTCGCTTTTTCATTATGGGGTATTGTGTGTAGATTGAGGTAACACATTATTTAATCAATTATAGAAAAGCTGTAACGTAACAAATTTGGGAAAAGTCAAAGGGTCTTTCCGAATGCACTGTACCAAGATATTTATAATAAGGAACTAGTTCAACTTGTATACAATTTGACTAGTAATTATGTAGTCTAGTTAAAGCATATTTTGTTCGCATTTAGCACCAAATTATTATCAAAGTGTCTTCTGCAGTACCAGAGTCACTTCTAATTTGAAAATGCTTGGCCAATAGTAGGTGCAAGGGAGTATAGCACAGTATCAGTGTATAAATTCATTTTTCAATTTCTCATACTATCAGTGATGTTATTAATATAGATGGTAAACAATAGTGGAGCTAGTACCGAAGCTTGCGGGACACCTTTTTGAAGCTCTAGAAAGTCAGATTTGATACCATCTGCCCTGATGGCTTGGGTTCTTTCATGGAGATAATTATTGAAACTTAAGCAAACATCAGAGCTGAGTTCAATGATCAACAGTGTCAAAAGCTTTGGATAGGTCAATAAACATGGCAGAACAATTTTTTATATTATCCAAGGCATTCACAACAAGCATTATGGTGGAAGTAGTGTTATATTTAGGTCTAAAGCCAGATTGATTTATATTAAGTATGGCATTTACAGAGAAGAGCGTAGTTGCTTGTTGACTAAAGACTTACTTTAGCAAGCCTAGAAATAAAATGTTATTTGTCACATGCGTCGAGTACAACAGGCGTAGACTGTACCGTGAAATGCTTACTTACAAGCCCTTAACCAACATTGCAGTTTGTCACGCCCTGACCATAGATTGCTTTGTATGTTTCTATTATTTGTTTGGTCAGGGTGTGATGTGGGTGGGCATTCTATGTTTGTATGTCTATATTTTCTATTTCTATTGTGTTTGGCCTGGTATGGTTCCCAATCAGAGGCAGTTGTCAATCGTTGTCTCTGATTGAGAACCATACTTAGGTAGCCTGTTTTCCCACTTTGAGTTGTGGGTGGTTATTTTCTGTTTAGTGTTTGTTGCACCTCGCAGAACTGTTCGTTTATCGTTTTTGTTCGAGTGTTCATATTTATTAAACGTATTAGGAATACTTACCACGCTGCACCTTGGTCCTCCTCTCCTTCTCCAGATGACAGACGTTACACAGTTCAAGAAAGAGTTAAGAATATAGTTACTAAATAGACTAAGGTGAAAAAATAGGATAGCAGCTGGGAGCCTTTTAGTCCAAGACTTGGCACTCCGGTACCGCTTGCCCTGCGGTAGCAGAGAACAGTCTATGACAAATGACTGGAACCAATGACAATATTTTGGGCCTTCCTCTGATACCATCTAGTGTATAGGTTCTAGATGTCAGGAAGCTTGGCACCAGTGTAGTACTGGGCCATATGCACTACCCTCTGTAGCGCCTTACTGTCAGATGCCGAGCAATTGCTATACCAAGCGGTGAAACAACCTGTCAGGATGCTCTCGATGGTGCAGCTGTAGAACTTTGAGGATCTGGGGACCCATGCCAAATCTTTTCAGAGTCCTGAGGGGGAAAAGGTGTTGTCGTCTCTTCACAACTGTCTTTATCAGAACTCAGGATAAGACCCAGATGCAGACAGCTAAAGTCACATATGTTTATTGACCCAAACAGGGGGCTGGCAAAAGACAGGTCAAAGGCAGGCAGGGGTCCGTAATCCAGGGCAGAGTCAAAAAGGTACAGAACAGCAGGCAGGCTCAGGGTCAGGACAGGCAGGGGTTCAGAAACGGATCAGAGTCAGGCAGGTACAGAATGGCAGACAGGCTTGGTGTCAGGGTAGGCAGAATGGTCAGAACTAGGGAAACTAGGGAACATAACTTGAGAAAGCAGGGAGATGGGAAAACAAGACGAACTGGCAGCATAGGTATAAATACACTGAGGATAATGAGGAAGATGGGCGACATCTGGAGGGGGGTGGAGACAAGCACAAAGACAGGTGAAACAGATCAGAGTGTGACAGTCTTAGTGTGTTTGGACCATGATATTTTGTTGGTGATGTGGACACCAAGGAACTTGAAACTCTCGACCTGCTCCACTTCTGTTAGGCCCCCCTTTTCCTATAGTCCACGATCAGCTCCTTTGTCTTGCTCACATTGATGTTGATTAATGGGCATTGTCCCCTATAAATAAATAAACATTGAGGGAGAGGTTGTTGTCCTGACACCACACTGCCTGGTCTCTGACCTCCTCCCTATAGGCTGTTTCATCGATCAGGCCTAATTGATCAGGCCTACCACTGTTAATGATGGTGTTGGAGTAGTGCTTGGCTGTGCAGTCATGGATACAGGAGGGAACTAAGCATGCACCCCTGAGGGGCCCCTGTGTTGAGGATCAGCGTGGCGGATGTATTGTTACCTACCCTTACCACCTGGGGGCGTCCCATCAGGAAGTCCAGGATCCAGTTGCAGAGGGAGGTGTTTAGTCCCAAGGTCCTTAGCTTATTGATGAGCTTTGAGGGCACTATGGTGTTGAACACTGAACTGTAGTCAATGAATAGCATTCTCACATAGGTGTTCCTTTTTTCCAGGTGGGAAACGGCAGTGTGGAGTGCAATAGAGATTGCATCATCTGTGGATCTGTTGAGCCGGTATGCAAATTGGAGTGGGTCTAGGGTACTGGGATAATGGTGTTGATGTGAGGCATGACCAGCTTTTCAAAACACGTCATGGCTACAGACGTGAGTGCTACGGTTCGGTAGTCATTTAGGCAGGTTACCTTAGTGTTCTTGGGCACAGGCACTATGGTGGTCTGCTTAAAACATGTTGGTATTACAGACTCGGACAGGGAGAGGTTGAAAATGTCAGTGAAGAGACTTGCCAATTGGTCAGCGCATGCTCACAGTACACGTCCTGGTAATCCTTCCTGCCCTGCGGCCTTGTGAATGTTGACCTGTTTAAAGGTCTTACTCACATAGGCTGCGGAGCGCGTCATCACAGTCTTCTGGAACAGCTGGTGCTCTCATGCAAGTTTCAGTGTTATTTGCCTCGAAGTGAGCATATAAGTAGTTTAGCTCGTCTGGTAGGCTCGTGTCATTGGGCAGCTCTCGGCTGTGCTTCCCTTTGTAGTCTGTAATGGTTTGCAAGCCCTGTCACATCCGACGAGCATCAGAGCCATTGTAGTACGATTCGATCTTAGTCCTGTATTGACGCTTTGCCTGTTTGATGGTTCGTCGGAGGGCATAGCGGGATTTATTATAAGCTTCCAGCTCCTTGAAAGCGGCAGCTCTAGCCTTTAGCTCAGCGCGGATGTTGCCTGTAATCCATGGCTTCTGGTTGGGGTATGTACGTACGGTCGCTGTGGGGACGAAGTCATCGATGCACTTATTGATGAAGCCAATGACTGATGTGGTGTACTCCTCAATGCCATCAGAGGAATCCCGGAACATATTTCAGTCTGTGCTAGCAAAACAGTCCTGTAGCTTTTCATCTGCTTCATCTGACCACTTTTTTATTGATCTAGTCACTGGTGCTTCCTGCTTTAATTTTTGCTTGTAAGCAGGAATCAGGAGGATAGAATTATGGTCAGATTTGCCAAATGGAGGGCGAGGGAATGCTTTGTATGTGTCATGATGTTGCCTGCTTGGGTATTGCAAACCCCATCCCCCTCTCCCTGTCTCTCCCTTTCCACCACAACCCATGCTTTTCAACCCATGCTTTTCTCCCACCTCACAGAACTTGAGGTACGAACATATTTCATGTTCCTGCAAAAGTATAAAAGATCGGTGGAGAGTCCAGCTATTAACATGCCCATTGGTCACCACGTGGGAAACTCATGAGAGACTGTGGGACTACATTACCATACCGCTGTTTATATAATAACCTCAGATATGAGGTTTACATCTGTTTGTTGTAGAAAATGAATGAGTGAGTATGATACTGTTTGTATAATTGTGTAATATGATTTTGGACTGTTTAATTAAGAAAAATACAAATCCCTTTTTGATTTGAACTAAACCCGAGGACCCGCCCCTGAGCCAGTTGGGTCAGACATCCAAGGACAGCCCCTTCCTGCTATCTGAATAAAAGTCAACTCTGAGAAATTACCATGAGACCATGTTTATCCTCCATGGGGAGAACGAAGGTTGAGTACCATTGCTGAATATTTAACCATACCACGTGGTTAAACTCTTAGCCGAATAAGAACAAGTCTTTGATATTGACTACTAGTCTGCAGCTAGGAATTCTAGGAAATAGAATAGGAATTTGAACGCGAAGAAAGACAACCGCCGAAACATCCATTCTATAACGAATGTCACTGAACTATCCACAATAACCGAGACAGAAGGAACTCCAACAGAAACTAACTTCACTCCAACAGAAACGAACTTCTCTCCAACGATCAAGACGACACACACCGAGCGTAACTATATATATATTGATTGCAATTGTTCCCGAATGAGTGAGCGTTCATGTGTAAGGATTAGCATGTCAATTGTTATAATTGTGAACTCTGTAGTGAATTCTTAGTCGAACGCAATTTTCCCTTTTTGTCTAATCAGCCGCCATGCCGGTTTAGCCCCCTAGGGCATATTTCTCCCATCATTTTCATGTAACCAATTTTAAGTTTGTTTGTTTGTTTATGCATTTCTGTGAATGAATTAGTTAGTAATAAATAAATGATTTAAGACAATTGATGTATGGATGACTCATAGTGAAGACTGGGTTCGTGCAGATAATCAACAATTTACGACGTTTGGAATGAGACTAACATGAGGTAAAAATAAATAAATCATTAATCAGAAGACTATTGATCAGATATGAAAATATCTGAAAGGTTATATTGGGAAATTATAACTTTGTAATCTAATAACTTTCCCTGGTGCCCTCGAATTCATAGTTAATTAGTTACGTTATTACTCAAGTGATCGCGTAATCCCTAATTACAGGAATCTTTGATAAAAACTATAAGTCTTCAATTTAATGATAGCAAAGACACGACATATTTGTTTGTGGAGTAAAGGTGATCCAGAGTTTTTTCCACACTCTGGTTGCACATTTTCTATGCCGATAGAAATTAGGTAAAACGGTTTTAAGTTTCCCTGCATTAAAGGTATCGGCTACTAGGAGAGCTGCCTCTGGGTGAGCGTTTTCTTGTTTGCTTATGGCGTAATACAGCTCATTCAATACTGTCTTAGTGCCAGCTTCTGACTGGTGGTGGTATGTAAACAGCTACGAAAAATACAGATAAACTCTATAGGTAGATAGTGTGGTCTACAGCTTATCATGAGATACTCTACCTCAGGCGAGCAATAGCTCGAGACTTCCTTAGATATCGTGCACCAGCTGTTATTTACAAAAATACATAGACCGCCGCCCCTTGTCTTACCAGACACCACTGTTCTATCCTGCCGGTGCAGCGTATAACCAGCCAGCTGTATGTTGATAGTGTCGTCGTTCAGCCATGACTCCGAGAAGCATAAGATATTACAGTTTTGAATGTCCCGTTGGTAGTTTAATCTTCCGCGTAGGTCATCTAATTTATTGTCCAAAGATTGCACATTTGCTAGCAGAATGGAAGGAAGTGGTTTTTTTCCCGATCGCCTACAAATTCTCAGAAGGCAGCCCATACTCTGGCATCTTTTTCTCTGCCTCCTCTTCACGCAAATCACGGGGATCTGAGCATGTTCCCGAGAAAGCAGTATATCGTTCGCGTCACACTCGTTAAAGGAAAAAAAGGATTCTGCCAGTCCGTGGTGAGTAATCGCAGTCCTGACGTCCAGAAGTTATTTCCGGTCATAAGAGACGGTAGCGGCAACATTATGTACAATATTATTTTTTTTAAATTAAATAAGTTACAAACGACGCAAATAATTGGACAAAAAAACATT
Organism: Salvelinus alpinus; assembly: GCF_045679555.1. NCBI lineage: Eukaryota > Metazoa > Chordata > Actinopteri > Salmoniformes > Salmonidae > Salvelinus > Salvelinus alpinus. Next base: position 54,012,658 of record NC_092091.1, read on the forward strand.
ATGTTGGGGGCACGTAAAACATCTGCCTTCATCTCCGACGCCATTTTAAACCAAGAATTGGAGTGGGTCTAGGGTTTCCGGCATGCTGGTGTTGATGTGAGCCATGACCAACCTTTCAAAGCACTTCATGGCTGCCGACATGAGTGCTAAGGGGCGGTAATCATTTAGGCAGGTTACCTTCGCTTTCTTGGGCACAGGGACTATGGTGGTCTGTTTGAAACATGTAGGTATTACAGACTCGTTCAGGGAGAGGTTGAAAATGTCACTGAAGACACTTGCCAGTTGGTCCACGTATGCTTTGAGTACACGTGCTGGCAATCCGTCTGGCCCCACAGCTTTGTGAATGTTGACCTGTTTAAAGGTCTTGTTTAAAGGTCGATAATTATCAGGATCATTAGTGTCCCGTCTTTTATGAAGCAGTAGTACTAGTGCTGCCTTCCATACTTCAGGAATAATCCCTGTTATTAGAGTTAAATTAAATATATTAGTTATTAAACCAGCAATGACAGGTGCTGCACTCTTAAGTACAAATGTGGTGCTGTGGAGTATTTCTGTCTGTAATAAAGCCCTTCTGTGGGCAAAAACGAATTCTGATTGGCTGGGCCTGGCTCCCCAGTGCGTGTGCCTTGGTCCCAAGTAGGTGGGCCTAAGCCCTCCCAGGCCCACCCATGACTGCGCCCCTGCCATGTGAAATCCATAATAATTAGGGCCTAATTAAGTTATTTCAATTCACTGATATCCTCCTATCAACTGTAACTCAGTAAAATATTATAAATTGTTGCATGTAGCTTTTTTTTCAGTATATTTTGAAAGATGAGACGATGAGGATTATACTAAATATCGCTTTGATGTCTACAAGCACGCCAAACACCCTTGAGTCCAATGTGCACTTCAGATTTCCATATCATAAAACTGATATCATACACAGTGTCAACGTTTATGATCACTATGTTTGATGTACAAGATGACATGGCATTATACCCTGCGTTGTCCTGAACAGAATGAGCCTATATTTGTTGGATTGTGAAAAAAATGTGCAACGGACCGCACATCTGAATGCTCTCATGACTCCATGCTATGCGCACTAAAATTATAATCGGCTTCTGAATTGACTTGTGAAAGCCTAACACTCTAAGATCATACTTTATAATTTAGCTCGTCGTGTTGGCAACAGAACATCCTTTCAAATTATGCCCACCTGACCCAAATTGCGATTTATAATGGACCATTTTTGGAGTGAGTAAACAACTGTAATTGTGTATTGGCTTGGATGCAGGGCCGTGTTCCAAGGAAAACAAATACAAGGGAGCTTGCTCTAGTTTCTCAATGCCACAGCTAGGAGAGCTGAAGAAAAAAAGCACCTTGTAGTTGAAGACTCATCTTTGAGTCATACAAGTGCATTGAAATGACCTCTGAACTGTGCGACCTTTGGAAAGGTCTGTGGCCACCAGTAAATCCTCTTATGTTGCACTTACCCCACCTTTTTCCAGGAACATTTTTATCATGTTACTGAATGTATCCGGAGTATTTTCAGATTTTGTTTTCAACAAATGCAGCGAAAAGTACCGTAAATTTAAAATGCTAATACAATCAACAGTAACATTTGAATTCTGTTGTGACCTTTTAGTCTAATAATTTTCCCATAATCTCCAAATTGTTCCCTTTAACTGCTTACATGGTTATGTATATGATGTCCCTATTTCTTCTGTAGGAAACATTTACATTTAGCCCAATTCCCACGAGTGTAAGGAGTTAAAGGGGTACACACAAATTAATCATCATGAGTAAGGAACTATGAAAACATTGATTATTTGCAGTATGGCTCAGATTAGATTTTATTTAACCTTTATTTAACTCAGATGAGATGGAGGTCATTACCAAATAAATCCATAGGGACATTTTAGGTTTGCCGTAGAATTGTATATCCCTCAAGGTGTGCCACGGTTAAAAAAGGTTGAGAATCCATTTGGTTCTGGTCAAAAGTAGTGTGATTTGGTGGTGGTGGAGGAATGTGCCATCCCAAATGTTGGAGGTTCTTTTCCTTCAAATTTTCTAACAAAATTTGAGGGAAATAGGGTGAGGGGAAAAGCCTTTTGAGATTCAAAATGCCTGAAATATATTGTAGCCCTGCACAAACCTTCTCATTTATCTAATCTAAAAAAGCAACAGCAAAAAAACAGCATGTGATAATATTTCAACTTGATGATGCATCTGTTTTCACCATGCACTTTTGGCCATTTCCATGTACTGTAGGTGGGTGCACAATATATTCAAATACTTTAGTTGTTTTCATGATATTAGAAACAGAGGTGAGGAAAAAGGGACATTTTTTGTCCAGAGGATTGCCAGTTTGAATTTCACATTGAAATTCACATTGCTGTGTCCTTGCAAAATAGTCATCTTTCTCGAGTATCCACCCATCAGTATGCTTCTTGGGGTTGTAAAAATGTAAAATGTAATCCATGTACAGCCTCATCATAAGCTAAACCAATAATGTACTGTCATCTGAGCGAGAATCGCTGCTAGAGCAGTGAGCACATCCCTGGCCCTGTGTTTACCTGGCTGTTTAGCATCTCAAGGTGACAAATGATTGAGTTCAGACTCTAGTCCTCAGTGACTCATACCATAGGTGCCAGCCATCTGGGCTGGTTGTGTGGGTAGACTGTTAAAGTAAGAGAGGATGCCTTTCTGTTGCTCTCACGCTCTACTTCTCTCTCGCCTCTCTCTCTCTCTCGCCTCTCTCCATTTCTCACCTCTCTCTCTCCCTTTCTCCCTCTCGCCTCTCTCTCTCTCTCACACACACACACACACACACACTAACACACTCCCTTTCTCCCTCTCCCCCCCAGTCCCTTGATTACGGGTTTACTCTCTCGGAAGCATCACTCATCATAACCAAGCACAATCTATTTGGTGCTTTCTCTGTCATGGTCTGACAACCTCAAGCTGTTAAAGGGGAGTCCGGTTATATGAACTCGGAAAGCAAATGAAAACGACAACCATAGCCTACATAACCACAGCACTGTACCATAGCCTACATAACCACAGCACTGTACCATAACCTACATAACCACAGCACTGTACCATAGCACTGTACCATAGCGTATATAACCACAGCACTGTCCCATAGCGTACATAACCACAGCACTGTACCATAGCGTACATAACCACAGCACTGTACCATAGCGTACATAACTACAGCACTGTACCATAGCGTACATAACCACAGCACTGTACCATAGCCTACATAACCACAGCACTGTACCATAGCCTACATAACCACAGCACTGTACCATTTTCTACATAACCACAGCACTGTACCATAGCCTACATAACCACAGCGCTGTACCATAGCGTACATAACCACAGCACTGTACCATAGCCTACATAACCACAGCGCTGTACCATAGCCTACATAACCACAGCACTGTACCATTTTCTACATAACCACAGCACTGTACCATAGCGTACATAACCACAGCACTGTACCATAGCCTACATAACCACAGCACTGTACCATAGCGTACATAACCACAGCACTGTACCATAGCCTACATAACCACAGCACTGTACCATAGCCTACATAACCACAGCGCTGTACCATAGCCTACATAACCACAGTGCTGTACCATAGCGTACATAACCACAGCACTGTACCATAGCGTACATAACCACAGCACTGTACCATAGCGTACATAACCACAGCACTCTACGACTCGGAATTGACAATGTGCCAAGGTATAAAGACACCCCTCGTTTGTCTATATTAAACAGTGAGCCTTACAGTGCGTTGATGTCCAAAGTTTCTGCAGTATTGACCATTTTCTTCTCACAAATCATTTTTTGGGGGGGAGGGGGTCAACCTTGCATGACGACTTCCCGTAGCTTGGTCCCAGATCACAGATCTGGGACCAGGTTAGATTTCACCACTTGTGTCTGAGTGGATTTGGAGGTATGGCCTAGGATGTGTCCCAAATGGCATCCTATTCTTATATAGCAAACTACTTTTGACCAGGGCCAATAGGACCTACTTTCAAAACAATCTCATGTAAGTGCCCCCCTAGTCTCCTTATTACCGTTGGCTGGTTCAACAGCACCAAACCTGGGTCCATTACTGTATTAAGTGCCATCCCAGCTCCGATGGCTTTTGCCCCAGATTTAAGTGACATGAAATGCAAAGAGGGATCTTGCCAATGGAACCCCTGTCCTGTGTGCTAAGATCACCACTCAGCAAAACAGGGCTTTGAAATAAATATAGATAACCATTTTATATATGTTGATGTAATGAACCTCTAGTATTCCTTGGAGTACCAGCCATTTTATAAGAGGTAAACATTGACATAACACTAGTTGAAGCTGGCTTGTAGCTTGGTCGAACCACATAGGCCTTAGTGGTGTGTGTGTTGCATAGTGAGGATGACACAGAATGATGACTCATGACTTTTAGGACTGTGTGAGCATCAACGTTGACAACATTCATTCCAGTGGCCGTCGGTGCCGTTTATAATTTTTCATATAAACATGGCTTTATTTCTAGTAAAGCATATTGGATGACTGCCATTCATGTTCCATTCACCCAGTTCAATGTAACATCGAGAGAATTTTGAGTAATCAAGGCGACAGACAGTCACACATTCAATACCGCCTTGCACACTGTTGACTGCATTTCGATAACCCAGGGTGTAGTCATTAGTCCAACAGTTGCAAACGAGAGTGTCTATTTGACAAATTCAGGTATGTTTATCCGTTTGAGAAATGATTTTCTACAGAATCCACACAATTTCATAGCAGCCACATACAAAACAGCTTGTTGTATATATAATTCCTTCTCACATATATCTACTGCTCTCCTCCTCTCACCTTTTTTCCAGGAATATTTGAATCATATTACTGAACGTATCCATTCATTCAGTATTTTCAGATTTAGTTTTCAACAAATGCAGTGAAAAGTACAGTAAAATATTTTTTACAATGCACATAAAATCAACAGTGTAATGTTTGGATTCAGTTGTGTGTCAGGTGAACTGCTTTGTCTTTCACTTGCTCTAATCATTTTACCATCATCTCCAAGCTGTTCCATTTCAATTGCCACCATGCTTATGCGTTTCATGTTTTTTTCCTGTAAGAAATTTAAATGTAGCCCTATCCATATAGTCCTATTCCCACGAGTGGAAAGGGTGAACAACACCCTTTCAATATTTATCTGAGATACCGCTGAGGGGCCTTCCAGAATTAGTAGCAGCTACTACTGGTATTGGGATAAACTCAACTCTCCATATTCATGAGCGATCCATAGACTGGATTTATATTTTTAGAAGGTCAAACCTCCCAGCTGGTAGCAAAATGTTGTTAAACAGTGGGCATAAACCCCGCTGGCTGGTGCACAAACAAATATTTGTTTATTTTCCACTGTATTGCATGTAAGTCCTGGCGATTCAATTGCATGCCATTTCAGGGGAGCAGGGCAGACTGCTTGAGAAACAGAAGGCTACTTGGACAAGTGCTGCCCAGGTTGATGAAACTGCTCTGTTGATGCCTGAGCGAGACACCTTGAAATCGTTTGTTTGCAAACAAAAGCTTGTAAACAAATGTTCAGGACAGGGTTGGGGTCGATTTCAATTCAGGGAGCAAACTGACATTTAAATGTCCATATCATTTGCATTTCAGTGCAGACCTACTTCCTGAAATGACTGAGTAGAAATGGAATTGAATCCAGCCCTGGTGCAGGATAGGAGTTTCAATGCCGACTCCACATAAGTTACTTACAATAGGTTACGATGATTGGGTAGAACATAAGTCTGGGAACTTCTTTTGGTTTGGTGACTGTTGTTTGGTAATAGATGTTGTAGAAGCAAATATTTGACAGGTTCCTGTTTGTATGCTTCAGGAACACATTTAAACTCAGACACAGGATGTAATCAAGTCCGAAGTCTGCAATTCTACCAATGTATTTCACCATGCCAATATTGAGGCCTGTGGGTGACGACAGAATCCTATTAGAGCCATCACTTTGCATCATCCAAGATACAAAGAGATCCTCTCCTCAATGTGTCAACAAATGCCACTGCAAAAGTAAACAGAAAGCTGTCTCTGTCTGTCCATCCATCTGCTTGAAATCATCACGTCAGCATCCATTGGCCTATAAGAAGTGCTGACCCTGCAGAAATAGACTGTAGCCCTGAGCAACCGGAGCCGGAGTGAGATGACCTGATGTGAATTACAACTCATACTCACACCTGCTATATCCCAACTGCTATAACTTCCATATGGGGGGAGGAGGGGACAGGGTATAGCTGCCAACAACCAGCTAGTGTGCCATACATAAAATAATCAGAACTCATCGAAATCGACCCTTTCAAAGTGTTCTCTTTCCCTGCCTCGCACTCTTAGTGTGTGTGTTTGTGCAATGAAGGGGTTACTAACTCTGCCTGTCGGAAGGGAGGGTGAGAAAGGGACGGAGGGAGAGAGAGAGGGAGGGTCTGAGGCAGGAGATGTTACAGTAAAGGTCATCTTCTACCAGATCATATTTGACCTTTCTATTCGTGCTCTGGGGCTTCTCCTGATGCGCCCTGTCGCACCGACTCACGGACGCAGCCCTTCATCAACCGTTTTTTGATAATGACTTGCAATTAAATGTACTTTAATTTATAATGCAGTTAACCCGGCATCTTAAAATTAACCATTAATGAGATTTTCATTTTAGTACTAATTTGGCGTGTAGCCTTCGAGGCCCGGTTAGTAGCCTGACCTCTCCTTCTCATCTGTGTCCCAAATGGCACCCTATTCCCTATTTAGGACACTACATTGATAGTGCTCAGACTCTAATGAGCTACTCAACTGTCTAGCTTGTACCCATTTGTATGTGTGTGTGTCTCCCCCATGCAAGGGCATCATTACTAGGCCTGTGGGACAAGTGGATGGTAAAACACCACATCACACAAAGCTGAAAGGTAGGCCACTTTAGATAAAGGTAGTAATTGTATTTTTTTCTATCCAGAAGCTTCAGTGAGAAACATTGTGATGAAGGCATCCAAGTGTTGCCATTTCTTGTCAAATTCAATACACACACTTTAATCTTCTCAAACTTTAAAGAGCGCCTATTTTTATATTTTTTAAAAAAAATGTAGGGGGTAGATCACCTTTAATATTGCAGATAGGTTGTAACTTCCATCAATGTAATTGTCTGCATCATTTCCAATCCACCATATACTTTTTGGTGTATATATATTTTTTAAATATATTTTCCTTTATTATTTTCCCCTAACCCTACCACCCCTCCCCTAATTGGAGTAAACTAATGGACCATATATTGTGCTGTGATGTTTCACAAAAGTACTGAACCTTTCTATTCTCATAGCTTCTACAGATTGTACATTAAAGATACACATTTTTCCTAAAGGTATTATTATATTAATGATCGATTGACTATGCCTTTTCAAACCAGCCAGCATTGCTATTTGCAGAGTTAGCTCCAGGTAAATGTTGCAATTCTTCAGCCATTCCTGGACCTGCTACCAAAAACAAGCTACATATGGACAGTACCAAAATGAATGATCTCACGATTCTGTCTCTTCGCAGCAAAATCTGCAGAGCTGGGATGGTTGTATCCCCCATATATATATATATATAACATTCTGTTGGTTGCAAGAATTTTGTATGATAATTTTGATTGGAAAATTATACGTTTTGAATCCGGCGTTGTTCATAAACCATGTGCCATGGAATCGGTACATCTAAAATCTCTTCTCAACTATTTTGCAATCTATAGACGAGTGCCTATTTTAATTCAGGTTAGTCTCAATGAAATTACATCTGTTTCGCAATCAAGACCTGGATTTTACAGAACCCTTAATTTCTTTAGGCAGTCTCTAGTGGACACGTTGAACTGTAATGTGTGCAGCAGGATACTAACACATCATGGACCAGTGGGACTAGGGAGAACTACTTTATGCAGGTCACCCGTACATAATATAATTCGATTACACAGCCCACTCATTTAGTGTTCATGAGCTGACAAGATGGCCTGACAAGGTCAACTCACATGCGTTGCATTCATTAAGGTGATGTGCAGGTCAGGGGTGTCCCCTTCCAATCGCCATTCAATTGCCTCCATGTGTCCGCCTCCTCTAACCCTCTACAGCTGCCCATGCTGAACTTCCACCTTTGACCCCAAGACACCACTAGCTGGCACTTAGTGACTGAAATGGAACTCAGCTCCTTCTTAAATAGCTGTTTTCACCCCCATATCACTGGGCTCTATTAAAGGCCCAGAGGTTAAATGGTTCAGATCGCCTGTAATGTAGGTTAGTGCCCTTATGTGGTTTTACTGTAACGCTGCAGGTCTCCAAGGACACACTCATACTACCACTGCTGCTGTACATATCTCTCTCTTTCTCCCCCTCTTTTATTTCTCCCTCTCTATTCCTCTTTTCTCTTTCTCTATATTAATCCCCCTCTCCTTTTCTCTGTCTCTCACTCTTTCCATCGATTCCCCACTTTCTCTCTCGCTCTGTCTTTCTCGAACAGTATCTCTATCTCTCTCTCTCCCTCTTTCACTCTTTCCCCCTTCTCTGTCTCCCTCTCTCCCTCTGTTTATTTCTCTCTCTCTCCTCCTTCTCCCCATCTTCCTTCCTCTCTTTGCCTGGGATTCTCTAATGCTGGAACAAATATTTGCATAGGGAAAAGGAAAATCCGCAAGAACGCCGATACCTGCCGTTTTACGTTTGGGCACCGATTTGTTTTGCTTAACAAAATAGAAACACTAGGCCATCATTACTAGGTCATAAAGATACGTAGAGTAGGCTGATTATTTAATAATCTCCAAGATCAGCATTTTCCCCATCATTAACTGTGGACTTAGCGAGATGACGTTGCATGCAAACGTTTGTCTATTAGCTGCCACGTTGTAACAACACGAAGCGTGCGCGTGCACATGCGCACATATTCTGTGACTGTGCGAGAGTCTTGCATTGCCCCAAAGGGCATCCAACCAACTTGACACAACTGTGGGAAGCATTGGACAGCATCCCTGTGGAACGCTTTCGACACCTTGTAGAGTCTATGCCCCAATGAACCGAGGCTGTTCTCAGGGCTCAGTATTAGGATGTTTTGTACACTGAGTGATAGTATACTATAATTATGGGTTACAGTATATTATCTCTAAACTCAACATTCCCATATATCCCTCCAGATTTACCATGCCAGGTATCGCGCATCAGAAAAAGACTGTCTCCCGACGAGAGGGGACCTTCACACTGTCCCGCTACCATAAAAAAGGTGAAATATGAGCGCATTAAAACACTGCACTTAATCCGTCGGTTCAAATTAGCCCCATTAATCATCATTAATTCACTACATTATATTTCTTCACTTAATTACATGTGCTACAAAGGCATAATTGCCCAGAAGCATGCCCGTTGTGATCCTTCATCTCCACCAGGATTGCTAGTGCATCTTCTTCGGTAATTACCCAAGGTGTACTCGCCGGGGACGGTGTTGACGAGAAAGATGATGCTCGAATTAAAAAAGATCACTCATTGCAGATAAGACAGTCATTTCCCAGCCGTTCAGGGAATAGCAACAGGAATTAGAATGGCTTTTCCTCTCCCTGAGAAACGTTGTAACACAGTTGACATTAGCCAGGCTTTTAATTATTGCGCTGTGTGCTTGCTGAGAAAGCTTGATTCTGTTTGGCACTTTAGTCATCACTGTCCTTTAACTTGTCATCATCGCCATAGCTTTTATCATCATCACCAAAATTACCGTCACCAACACTACCATCATCATCATCGTCACCAACACCATCATCACCATCACTATTATTACCTGCCTTTCTCCTTATTGCAGTCATTTAATTGATATTCATGGTGCAGCACATGAGTCATGTAATATATAATCCAATGTGCCCAGTCCATTGACTGTGAGACAACAAAGAGGTGCACACAATGTGGCCATCACGGGGACAGCCAGTGCTACCACGACAGGCCCGGCACATAGGCTTCGTCCCTAATGGCACCCTATTACCTATTCAGTTCACTACTTCTGACCAGGGACCACTATATAGGGAATAAAGTGCCATTTGGAACTCACCCATACAGCACAGTATGAGCCTACTTCACATGAAATAGGTAGGGAATATGAAATCACAAAGCGCATTCAAAGTGGACCAAGTACAGCTTGCACTCTATAATTACTCCTGAATAACTTAAAACACCATTTGTTTTTAAATTTCATTTAGTTTCTGTTTCTATGCAACAGGATTCGCTTGCACAAAACAGTTCTGCTCAATAGCCTAGCCCAGGGCACAGAGAGTCGTTGAGTATGTTATTCAGCGCAGTTGAATAAGAGTACGTTATTCATGAGTACTCAATGGTTAGAACATTGCATTGTATTAGTATTGGTTTGTATCCAAGTAGAGAAGACTTTCAGCCTGTAAAGCAGGGAGTTGTTTTATGTATACACAATGCAAATGGGAGCCGATGCCTCGGATTGAGGATATGGCCCTGTGACAAACTAGCGTCCTTGTCCTTGTACTTAAAGGGAAAATCCAGACCAAACATTTCGGGTCTGTATCAATAGTGGACTAATGAAAAGAATACCAAAAGAGAGTTTTTTTAGTGGATTATCCCTTTAAAGACAACTATTGCCTTCCACTCCTTGACATTCTCACGATGCAAAGAATGACAACGACAATATTGCTGTATTCACTTGTTTATCCTTAGAATTATAATGAATTATATTTCAATGGTTGAACAGACCCGACCACACACACCGTTTCCCTTGGGCTGTTTGGGTAAACAAGTTACTATCCATCCCAAGTTGTTTCATTTTCAACTCTTGTAAAGAATAGAGAAAGAAGAGGAGGTTGAATTTGAGAGACCTCTCCCTATCACATTTCCCCCTTTTAACTTTCCTACACAGATAGAGTCGGCTACTGCGACATTCAGCTCGGCTGTCTGTTTCGACATTCCCGCAATGTGGAATTCATCAATCTCCCTCGGCCTCTTAATTGCCTGTCAATCTACATCACGCTTGCTTTGGAACGACAGGACAATGTCAGAGTATAACCCATATACACCGTACACGGGCCTCACCGCCTCCCCTGGCAACGGAAAATTAAAAATCAATTAATTCATTGGTCTTGGTTAACCTTGCTGACGTTTGATTAATATTCTCATCAATAGCAATAAAAAGTGTCCTTGAGCAAGCTCAGAACATACCCCTGAACTGATGATGGTCTCCTGGGGAACCATGGCTCGATTTCATTGACAGACAGCTGATGGAACCAATAACAGTAGCTCAAATGACCCCTCCTTTCCAAATGACCCATCCCCCATTTGATTGGATGGACTAGTAGAGCACTACTTTTGACCAGAGCCCATCAAAGTAGTACACTATTATAGGGAATTAGGGTGCCATTTGGGTCGTAGTCATGTACATGTATATTACAAACAGTGGAGTTATTCCGTCCGTAAGGCAATCAAACCGGCAAAAAATCAGCACAGAGACAAAGTGGTGTCGCAATTCAACGGCTCAGACACAAGTCATTAAAACTCATTTTTCAACCACTCCACAAATTTCTTGTTAACAAACTATAGTTTTGGCAAGCCGGTTAGAACATCTACTTTATGCACGACACAAGTAATTTTTCCAACAATTGTTTACAGACAGATTATTTCACTTATAATTCACTGTATCACAAATCCAGTGGGTCAGAAGTTTACATACACTAAACAGCTTGGAAAAGCCTTTAAACAGCTTGGAAAATTCCAGAAAATGATGTCATGGCTTTAGAAGCTTCTGATAGGCTAATTGACATCATTTGAGTCAATTGGAGGTGTACATGTGGATGTATTTCAAGGCCTACCTTCAAACTCAGTGCCTCTTTGCTTGACATCATGGGAAAATCAAAAGAAATCAGTCAAGACCTCAGAAAAAAATTGTAGACCTCCACAATTCTGATTCATCCTTGGGAGAAATTTCCAAACGCCTGAAGGTACCACGTTCATCTGTCCAAACAATAGTAAGCAAGTATAAACACCATGGGACCACGCAGCCATCATACCGTTCAGGAAGGAGATGCGTTCTGTCTCCCAGAGATGAACGTACTTCGGTGTGAAATTGCAAATCAATCCCAGAACAACAGCAAAGGACCTTGTGAAGATGCTGGAGGAAACAGGTACAAAAGTATCTATATCCACAGTAAAACGAGTCCTACATGGACATAACCTGAAAAGCCGCTCAGCAAGGAAGAAGCCACTGCTCCTAAACTGCCAGAGGAAAGCCAAACTACGGTTTGCAACTGCACATGGGGACAAAGATCGTACTTTTTGGAGAAATGTCCTCTGGTCTGATGAAACAAAAATAGAACTGTTTGGCCATAATGACCATTGTTATGTTTGGAGGAAAAAGAAGGAAGCTTGCAAGCCGAAGAACACCATCCCAACCGTGAAGCACGGGGGTGGCAGCATCATATTGTGGGGGTGCATTGCTGCAGGAGGGACTGGTGCACTTCACAAAATAGATGGCATCATGAGGACAGAAAATTATGTGGATATATTGAAGTAACATCTCAAGACATCAGTCAGGAAGTTAAAGCTTGGTCGCAAATGGGTCTTCCAAATGGATAATGACCCCAATTATACTTCCAAAGTTCTGGCAAAATGGCTTAAGGACAACAAAGTCAAGGTATTGGGGTGGCCATCACAAAGCCCTGACCTCAATTCTATAGAAAAAAACTGAAAAAGCGTGTGCGAGCAAGGAGACTTCAAACCTGTCTCAGTTACACCAGCTCTGTCATTAGGAATGGGCCAAAATTCACCCAACTTATTGTGGGAAGCTTGTGGAAGGCTACCCGCAACATTTGACCCAAGTTAAACAATTTAAAGGCAATGCTACCAAATACTAATTGAGTGTATGTAAACTTCTGACCCACTGGGAATGTGATGAAAGAAATAAAAGCTGAAATAAATCATTCTCTCCACTATTATTCTGACGTTTCACATTCTTAAAATAAATTGGTGATCCTAACTGACCTAAAACAGGGATTTTTTACTCGGATTAAATGTCAGGAATTGTGAAAAACTGAGTTTAAATGTATTTGGCTAAAGTGTATGTAAACTTCCGACTTCAACTGTGTATGTATATGTAAAAATATGACAAATATATATGCAATTTAGAAGACACTTTTAGCTAAAGTGAGTTACAGTCGTGTGTATACATTTCATGTATCGGTGGTCTCAGGAATTGAACCTGCTATTCTGGCGTGTGCAAGGGCCACGCTTTTCCCAGCCCAGCACGGGTGACACAAGCATGCCCCAATTTTCTTTGACATATTTGAACCCCGCTCTCACTCAGAGCTCCAAGAACATTTCAACCTCCCGCTTAGCTCACATCTCAAATACTGTAACCTTAATCAAGCCAATGAGTTAATGCTTTGATGAAGCGCAGAGAGCGGCGCAATTAGAATTTGCTGAGGTGGGCCACATTTCTAACCGAGGTGAGGACGGCAATTCCGGGCAGCCCAAACTACCAGCCATCAATCACGCAGGCGGAGATTGAAATGTTTGATGTTCCAACCACCGTCGAAAACTGCCTGACGACAGTTATAAGTGGTGAGGCCACGTCTCTGTATTTAATTGGTCAGCCCGCTTCTGAAGTAGACGTAGTACAGTATTGTGTCGTATACTCTGTGAAACATTGCGTTTAGGGTTTAGTGTAGATCCTTATTGATTGGCTGTAAAAGGGAAAATGTGTTTCTTTGAGTGCCTCGATATACACTCAACGGCGGCTCTGTTTTTTAAATATCTTTACATGGTGCGCACGGCTGACGTCGCTTTTGGAACGAGTAACACTGGTGTCATCCGTAACCGTTGTATCAATCATAGAGGTTAGGATATTACAACCAAATAGTTATAACATTTATTTAACAGCACGCAGTTGTCATTGGTTTTAGTGGAGCTGAGGGTCTCCTTGCCCCCCCAGCAGACAAATCAAACACTCTACACCTTATTGTGATTTTTATTTTTTAAACAACCTATATGTGTCTATTAGAGTATACATAGAGACCCAGTTTAACTTATTACAAAGGTGTTTCACCATACATACCATTCCTACAGAAAAAAGGTGGCGGTAGTCCTATAAAAAATACCATGCAAATGTAACAGAGTGGAAATCCCATCCCAACCTGGACAATGGCCGATACTAACGCACACACAACGCTAACTAGTTAGTGATTAAATGTATCTGCTACATTAAAGGCTCGCCATGGACCCGCCGCATGTGTCAATTCATGCCCCATCATTGTCTTATGGCCGATTTACATGACGATCTTTTAAAGCCAGATTCAAAAGATGTTTCAACAAACAACACCGCAGATATTGAGATACGAGCGATGCAAGACTTTGCTCTCACACAGTCACGGAACATCTGCGCCTGTGCACACTTGCGCTTCCTGCTGTTACAACGCGATAGCTACAGGACCAAAACGCATCTCGCTGAGTCCACTGTTAATGATGAGGAAAATGCTGATCTTGGAGATTATTTAATAATCAGCCTACTCTATGTATCTTTATGATCTAGTAATGATGGCCTAGTGTTTCTATTTTGGTCAGCAAAACAAATCGTTACAGGATTACTAGTGGCTATGTTGAGAGAGAGAGAGAGAGAGAGAGAGAGAGAGAGAGAGAGAGAGAGAGAGAGAGAGAGAGACTTCTCCCTTGCCATAATCAGGCTTGACCCCCTCCTCCATTCCCAGACCTCACCATCCCTTTTATCCTTCCATTTCTTCCCCAGCTCAGAGCCCCATTGCAGCGGCAATCATTTTCTCCCTGCAATTAATTCCTCAGCTTCACCCCTCCCTCTCGCTGGCCTCGTCCCAATTGGAACCCTATTCCGTACCTTGTGCACTACCTTTGACCATATGGCTCTGTTCAAAAGTAGTGCACTATGTAGGGATTAGGGTGCCATTTGGGACGCCATTTTCTCTCGCCGTCTCCACGGACTCTGCATGCGGTACCGCCTGATTAAAAGAAAACTGATTCCAACAATAATTTCTTCCTCCTTTTCAATTAAACCATCCATTGCTCTTTTCATTTTGCTATGCTTTGACAATTAATACAGTTCTTCATCAAGCTGGTGAAAAGGCTGCTTCTCGGGGAAATGCCTGATGATGATATTTCCATCAACATGTTTATTTATACAGCTACACAAATGCATTTGTCTTCTGGTGTGAAGAAGGAAGTATTCATTTCAGGTTCGTCTCTCTTAGCAGAGGATGGTAGAGGTTACAAAGGCAGTTAGAATCTCAGGTCGGACGATACAAATCTGTGGGGAGTTTAGTATCCTAGATGCCATCTCCTGTCTGTTGTGTCCTTGAGCAAGGCACTTAAGTGCTCCAGGGAGGCTGACCCTGTGGCTGATCCTGGGCTTTCAACCGCTCCAGGTGGTGTACCTCCTGGTTTTGGCTTGAAAAAGACACATTTACATTTTCCGTTCTCAGAAAATGAACAATGAAGTATTGTTCTTCTAGAAGCAGAGATGCACGCTGCACTCAGCACCTTTCTGATGTACTGTATGTCAATTCAGAGTTTTCTTCGTCTGACTTTCATCATGTGCACTTTAAACAGAGCGGGCTTCATGGCAGAGAGATGACAATGGATTCCATATACTGTATGTCAATGGAACGAAATGCTTTTTAAAGCACCGTGGCATCAAATGTGAATGACAGAATGTCTTCAAAACATCCCTCTGCAGACACAGAACTGTTTAAATAATGAAAGAAAGGGGTTCAAATAGCTACCCAGACTAGCTGCTAGGGTTGACTATCTGTCACTTTATCCCTACCCGTATGTACATATCTTACGTCAATTACCTCGTACCCCTGCACATTGACTCGGTACTGGTACCCCTTATATAGCCAAGTATTGTGTATCTATTAGTATTTGTAATGAATCCGCTGAGAGTCGGGGAAGCAAGTTCAGAGAGTGAGTGTTTGAATAAATAAATGAAACGATGTACACGTAACACAAGCAGCACACCGACATGAAAACAGAGTCGATGACACCTGAGGAAAGAACCAAGGGGAGTGACGGAATGTAGGGGGGATAATCAAGGAGGTGATGGAGTACAGGTGAGTGTCATGAGGCGCTGGTGCGCGAGACGATGGTGGACAGGTGTTGCAGGATAATCAGCAGCCTGATGACCTAGAGGCCGGAGAGGGAGTAGACGTGACAATATGTGTTTTACTTTCTATTACTTCTCTATTTGCTTTCGCTCTGCATTGTTGGGAAGACTCCGTAGGTAGCATTTCACTGTTAGTCCACACCTATAGTTTGATTTACAGTAAGTCAGATGGTATTGTCACGACTTCCGCCGAAGTTGGCTCCGCTGCCTGTTCGGGCAGTGCTCGGCGGTCGTCGTCACCGTCCTACTAGCCGCCACCGATCCCTTTTTCGTTTGTCTGTTTGTTTTGTCTTATTAGTTACACCTGTGTTTCTGTTTTCGTTTAATGAGCTTCCCTATATTTAGTAGGTAGACCCGCCCTTGTTTTGTGCGGGATTGTCTTTATTTTGTTACGTGTGTGCATTGTAGGCTGAGGTGTATTTTCTTTCTTACACTTGACACCCTGTGGTTTTTGGGTTGTCACGTTGTATGTCCGCGCCCTGTATTGTTGGGCTTATATTTTGTGTGTGCCTTAGTATAGAGCACTATACCCCAGTGGAATTCTCTCTGCGTCTGATTCCTGCACCCACCTAGTCCCGCGTGACAGGTATTTGTTTCTTTCAGATACTTTGAGCCTGCGTAGAGTGCCAGATGTACAGGGTTTAAATTAAACTTGTGAGACTATTCCATTGGTTCCAGTGTGCGAGGCAATCTCAATGAAGCACAGCTAAGTATTTGAAAGAAAACAAATACTAGTAGGTTCGAGTGTGATTTTCATAGAACTGTCCCAAAATGTGGGTGCTCTCTCAATCAGATTATTTCCGTCAGCATGTTTTGGGTCTTTCTTAGGCATCAAAACTAAATTTCCCTCTAATTTGACCCTTGACGTTAGGTCACAATATTGTGGAAGGTTATGGTGGTGGCTCGAAGCAGGAAATACATCAAAATACACAGAATCACAATGATACCTCTCAGAGGTCAGGTCTAGTTGCTTAATGGCCTTGCACAAATGCGAACGTGGGTTGAAGTGGGCAGCAGCTCCGATGAGGAAATGATTTTCCGCAAAACCTATGCAATCTAGATGAGGCCGCAGCCCTAAAAGGTCAGCTCAGCATTAGAACCTAAATAGGCCTCTCACAAAATACATGGCTAACATAATGGTGATACCACCTCTATGTTCTTGATTGCCCTCACGCAACCCACAGAGATGCAATACATGTATGTTCCACAGCCCTTTCACTGTCTAATCAGACTGTCCATTCCAAGTTGACCTGGACAATTACGACCCGTTGGCTCCGTCCATGATCCAAGGCCACCACCACGCTAACAATCCCCTTTCTAAACCTCAAAAAAGAAACAAAAGACAAACACTTGGGTACATGAGTACGATCTTGAAGTCATAGTGCATAACGGTATTCCTTTTAGAGCGGAGACCAGAGAGCAGCGAGAAAGACCCGAGACAGAGAACGAGAGAGGGAGAGAGCCGGTTCTGAAAATAACAGAAAACATCTCAGAGTGACACACAAAACCCTAACAAGCTGCTGTGGACAATAGTTGCTAACAATACTAACAATGCACAGGGAAGGACTCGAGAGACTATGAATAGAGCAGAGGTTAACAACGTGGCCATCCAGACCGCCAATGACACAGGCCTTGTGCCCAGATTGTCACACGGGCGCCAGGCCATGAACATGGCAGTGAAAAATATAAATAGGTGACTTCTGTACATAAAATGAGCAGGTGGCTTGATAAGTGGATGCTCTGGCCCTTGTAATTGCCGCTACTGAAGGCAAGGTGGCTAAAACACCGTTATCCCCTTCTCTCTTAAAAGTTGTCTGCAGCAGCTTGAAAAAGTCCGGTTTCAAGTTATGTTCCGAGGTCAGCTTACTTAGGATTGTAATGCGTTTGTCACTTCGGAGATGACCCTGGTCAACACAACCATGTGTCGTGTTGCTCTTTTACTTGGACGTTTTTGTTTTTTACATGGACAGCTACATTTCTTTATATATATAATATTTTTTCATGTGTGACAGATTATCTTTGGGATTTGGACTAAGAGAACGAGTCCTGACTTTAGTTGTCCCCTCATTTCAGACCCCACCCCAGAAAACCCCCATCCTACCAAATAACCCCACCGCACCTCGACCCAGGGAGTGACATTGTGTGCCAACAGCGGGGATTGATCTGTCCTCCACCTACTCTCATCTATTGTGTGTTACACAATAAGTGCTATAAGAATCAGTAAGATTTCTTGGGCTGTGGAGATCTGAATGGCCTCTTTGAACTCTGTTCTCACTCTCGTCTACCAAGGAATATACCAAGGAATATATGAGAATCAGTGAGATTTCTCTGGCTGTTGGCCTCTTGAACTCTCTTCTTGTCAAGTGGAGCCAGGGAGACAAGAGAAGCTGATTTTGACTCTGCAGATCAAGAGCCAATCAGGGACAATGATGACTCATTGCTCCAACACTAGCCCAGACCCTTATATTTAGTGAGTTTTGTAAATGTTGAATATGTTCCAATTCTAGACATTCAGTTACCTTTCATTGTTTACATTTTCCGCATGTAACTCATTGTCTTTCGTCAGATGGCGTCATTCTAACGCGACATGCGCTAAAATGGCTGCCATAGAATTTTGTAGTGTTAAGTAAATGCATCATAATGCACAAACTTTGATGTGCCAACTCTCTAAATACATGGCTCAGCACTCGCACATTCAATTCAATAAGCTTTATTGTTTGTCAAATGTACTCACGACAGAATTGTCCTTGACATGTGGAACATACATGACACATTTAAAAAAAAATAACAAGCTTTATTGCTTGTTAAATTTGCATAATATTATGACAGAATCTTTTCCTTGACACGTGACGTGGCTCACATACATACATACATACAGTATATGACACATGTAAACGATAACAACACTGACATTCACATTTCCTCACAGAGTGCAACCTCTCATACGAGTGGTGTTTTATGAAACCACACATTAGCACTTCTTTGGATTGAGATGTTGCCTGTGATAGCTTCACCTACATTATAGTATGATAGTGAAATGATGATGATGCGGTTATTAGGTTAATAACTAGTCTGCTATTCACTCTTTATTGGTCATATGACACACATCTTTGCAATGGGATTCACGCACACACACACAGACCCTTAATTGTGCAAGAGCATGTCACCATTCCTTTTTCTGATGTCAGTCTGCCTGATAGCAGTGAGCTTACAAGGTGCTAAGTACCTGGATGCTTTCAGGGAGAGACTGAAAAACCCCTACCTGGCTTTGAGAGAGGCTTGGGTCATAATTGGTTACATGGCTGGTTGGAGAAACGGATAGAGAGCCTCAGAGCATATTAAAGAAGCACTAAGCCTACAGAAATTACAGATGCATGCTTTAGCATTGCGAGGGTAATGTAAAAGTGTGATAAATGGTTTCCGTCTGTCAATTCTGTGGCATACTTCCTTCTGGGGAAAATGATGATGATGGTGCAGTAGGATATAAAGGACCATGATATTCAAGATGGGTTACGGATTTCTCGGACAAGACTGGAAATAGATTGATTCTGGGCTGTTTGGAAGTTGTTTTAATAGCAAAGTTGAGTTTCACTCTTGTTTCCTCCAGGTAACTTTTTTCAGTCGATCAAATGAATCGAGAAGCACATTTTCATGGTACTGTAAGAATAACATTTGAGGTGGAACCCCAGCCATGTGAGGTTGGTCTTGAATTGCCTGATGCGCCAGCAATAGCAAACCAACTATCTAGCTTGCTACCAATAAGGCTAATGTAGCTTGCTTTCACACTGCAACAGTTTGGCTTTTTAAACATGCTATGTCTTCAATGGTCTCCAGTGGTTGTAGAACTACAGTCAGAGGCTGCATGCGAAATGGAACCCTATTTACTACTGTATATAGGGAACTACTTTTTGACATGACTCTTGGGGGCCCTGATCAAATGCAGTGCCTTAAGAAAGTATTCATACACCAAGACTTATTCCACATTTTGTTGCGTTACACCCTGAATTCAAAATGGATTAAATATATGTTTTATACACAATACCCCATAATGAGAAAGTAAAAACATGTTTGTAGAAATGTTTGCTCATTTATTATAAATGTTATACAAAAATATCTTATTTACATAAGTATTCACACCCCTTATTTAGTACTTTGAAGAAGCACCTTTTTTGGCAATTACAGCTTTGAGTTGTCTTGGGTATGTCTGTATCAGTTCTACACATTTTCATTTGGGGATTTTCTCCAATTCTTCTTTGCAGATTTTCAAAAGTTCTGTAAATTTAGATGGACGGTGAACAGGAATCTTCAAGTCTTTCCACAGATTTTCAATGAGATTCAAGTCTGGTCTTTGGCTGGGCCTCTCAAGGACTTTCACATTCTTGTTTTGAAGCCATTCCAGCATTGCTTTGGCTGTATGCTTGGGGTCATTGTCCTGTTGGAACATAAATCTTCGCCACAATCTAAGGTTGTTTGCCCTCTGAAGCTGGTTCTTATCAAGGATTTGCTTGTATGTGTCTTTATTCATTGTTCCCCGTCTTTACCAGTCTCCTAGTCCCTGCTGATGAAAAGCATCCCCATAGCATAATGCTGCCACCACCATGCTTCATGGTAGGGATCGTGTTAGATGGGTGATGAGCTGTGCCTGGTTTTCTGCAGACATAGCGCTTTGAATTCAGGCAAAAGAGTAAAATGTTTGTCTCATCAGAACATAATATTTTCCCTTATGATCTATCTTTTACATGCCTTTGTGCAAACTCCAGGCGTACTGTCATACGCCTTTTTCTCAGGAGTGGCTTTCGTCGAGCTACTCACTCGTAAAGCCCAGATTGGTGAAGTGCTATAGAGACTATTGTCCTTCTGGCAGGTTCTTCCATCTCAGCCAAGGAACTCTGTAGTTCTGTCAGAGTGGTTATTGGCTTTTTGGTCACCTCCCTGACCAAGATCCGTCTTCACTGGTTGCTCAGTTTGGTCAGACGGCCAACTCTAGGCAGAGTCTGGGTAGTTAATTTTTTTTCTCAATTTCCTAATAATGGAGACCACTGTGCTCTTGGAGATTTCCAACACTCTTGATTGTTTAAAAACCTTCTCCAGATATATCACAATTCTATCCCAGAGATCTATGGACAGTTCCTTGCACTTCGCGGTTTAGTTTCTGCTCTGACATGCACTGTCAACTGTGGGACAGGTGTGTTTCATGTCTAAACAATTGAATTGGCCACAGGTGGACTCCAATGAAGTTGTAGTGACATCAAGGACGATCAGAGGAAGTTGGATGCACCTGAGCTCAATTTGGAGTGTCATAGCAAAAGGTGGGAATACTTACAGTACCAGTCAAAAGTTTGGACACACCTACTCATTCCAGGGATTTTTATTTTTATTTTTTATTCTACATTGTAGAATAATAGTGAAGACATCAAAACTATGAAATAACACATTTGGAATCATGTAGCAACCACAAACGTGTTAAACAAATTAAAATGTATGTTATATTTGAGATTCTTCAAAGTAGCCACCCTTTGCCTTGCTGACAGCTTTGCACACTCTTGGCATCCTCTCAACCAGCTTCATGAGGTAGTCACCTGGGATGCATTTCAATTAACAGGTGTGCCTTGTTAAAAGTTAATTTGTGGAACTTCTTTCCTTCTTAATGCCTTTGAGCCAATCAGTTGTGTTCTTACAAAGTAAGGGAGGGGGTATACAGAAGATATCCCTGTTTGGTAAAAGACCAAGTCCATATTATGGCAAGAACAGATCAAATAAGCAAAAAGAAATGACAATCCATCATTACTTTAAGAAATTAAGTTTCTTCAAGTGCAGTTGCAAAACCATCAAGCGCTGGCTCTGAAACTGGCTCTCATGAGGACCGCCACAGGAAAGGAAGACCCAGACTTACCTCTGCTGCAAAGGATAAGTTCATTACTGTTAACAGCACCTCAGATTGCAGCCCAAATAAATGCTTCACAGAGCTCAAGTAACAGACAAATCTCAACTTCAACTGTTCAGAAGAGATTGTGTGAATCAGGCCTTCATGGTCGAATTGCTGCAAAGACACCACTACTAAAGGACACCAATAATAAGAAGAGACTTGCTTGGGCCAAGAAACACGAGCAATGGACATTAGACCGGTGAAAATCTGTCCTTTGGTCTGATGAGTCAAATTTGAGATTTTTGGGTCCAACCGCCATGTCTTTGTGAGACGCAGAGAAGATAAACGGATGATCTCTGCATGTGTGGTTCCCACCGTGAAGTATGGAGGAGGAGGTGTAATGGTGTGGGGGTGCTTTGCTGGCTACCACAGTATTCTGCAGCGATACGCCATCCGATCTGTTTTGCGCTTAGTGGAACTATCATTCGTTTTTCAACAGGACATGGAGTGCTGTATCAGATGACCTGGCATCCACAATCACCCGACCTCAACCCAATTGAGATGGTTTGGGATGAGTTGGACCACAGATTGAAGGAAAAGCAGCCAATAAGTGCTCAGCATATGTGGGAACTCCTTCAAGACGGTTGGAAAAGCATTCCTCATGAAGCTGGTTGAGAGAATGCAAAGAGTGTGCAAATCTGTCATCAAGGCAAAGGGGGGCTACCTTGAAGAATCTAAAATATAAAACATATTTTGATTTGTTTAACACTTTTTTGGTTACTACATGATTCTGAATGTGTTATTTCATAGTTTTGATGTCTTCACTATTATTCTACAATGTAAAAAATAGTAAAAATAAAGAAAAACCATTGAATGAGTAGGTGTTTCCAAACATTTGACTGGTACTGTATGTAAATTAGATATTTCTGTATTTCATTTTCAATACATTCGCAAAAATTTCTAAAAACATGTTTTTGAATTTAATCCATTTTGAAACCAGGATGTAACACAACAAAATGTGTAATAAGTCAAGGGGTATGAATACTTTCTGAAGGCACTGTATATAGGGAATAGGGTGCCATTCGAGAGAACCAGACAACATGTGAAGTTTGAGCTGCCTGTCAGTGACTAGATAGAGTGAGATCAGCCTCTTGAGCAAAAAAATGCCTTTACTGGGAGAGAAGGGAGGATAGGATGTCTGTTGGTTTGATAAAGCATGGTACACTGTGTGCCCCTGCCGCGTGCATGCTCTAAAGAAGTAGAAGACATCTTGTCCACCTCACTTCAGACTCAATGTTCCTGCGAGTCCTTTTGTCCAATTAATAACTCTTTGATGCATGATTCTCCATTTCCATGTGGCAGAACAATGTCTGCCTCTCTCCCTGTTCTAACAGGCACCTGTCTGAGCTGCCAAACTGGCATTTTTTATTTATCTATCTGTCTTTTGTTGTAAGATGGAAGGAAGGAAGTCTCCGGACTCCACAATAGCAAGATGCACTCTCACTTCTCTGCATCTGAATGACCTCTCTCGGCTATCAATCTGTCAAAAGTCACCCAGAAGCATGGAGGTTCTCTAATGGGAGTGACATTTCAGAAAATAGTCCCCCTGTTGAAACAGCTGAGGCTTGGATTGGTTTTATACAAATAACTAAAAAGAAATGTCATTGATATAGTGTTTCGTAGCATGTCAGTAACCTAGGACTATGAATCCTGTGGTATAGTAGCAGTATATGGCGGTTGTTGCGATGAACCTGATAGACAGTGTTTTTTTACGGTGTTTTTTATTTTATTTATTTTTGACACATATGACAGATACGCTCCTCCACATTACCTGGGTGGGTCATGTTTAGTAGGGAGAAGACATAATGAAACTGGGAGGTACTATCTGAACTCAAAAGGAATGTATTTTTCATTTGCATTTTGCTACATGTGTAGGATCTTAATTTGAGCCAGTTTGATACAGCAGGAAAATAATCCTGCAGCAATAAGAAATGTGAATTATTATGTGGATTATAATGAATGGACATTTGTCTAGGGGTTGATACATTTTTCATAAGGGAAAAACAAGTGAAATTTCAAAGTGGAAATTATAAACTTCTTTTTGAACCTCAAACAAGTCTTTTTGAACCTCAAACACACTAAAACTTTCAAATGTGCTGCATTGCAGGAAAGTTCTCCTACAACAGGGTGATCAAATTAAGATCCTACACCTGTACAGTATGCCTTACTGAACACAGCTCTTTTTCATCCATTTGATGTTTTAAGCAGTCGCTTAGGGCCCCCTTTTTTTTTAGGAATTCAGTTACGTCTCAATTTACCGTTGTGAGTTAAATGAATATAATACACAAGCAATTGGTTTCATGTCAGTCACTGACATGCAAACAATTAGTGCCCATGAGCCCTGGCCTCCAGGGGCCCCAATTAAAAAATGTGTTAGTCACTCACTCAAATATCATTAAAATGGAAAAAGTCATGTCAAAACGGGTAGAATTGCTGGAAATTAGGTGTAAAACTGCACATGTATTCTCTCTGCCCAATGGCAAAAAAAGTATAGTAGTATAATTGCATTAAATGTTTTACAAAATTTGTTTCTCTGCCACATGGCAAAATGTGTCAAATTGCAGTAAACTTGCTTTAAAACTGCAACATTTTCTATATACCCCATGGCAAAATGTGATGCAGGAAATTAACTCTCCCCCAACAAGAGGGGGGCAACTAAAATGTTTAGCCCACGAAGTGGGGTGGACCCCCAACTAAATCTCACTACGGGCCCCAGTAAGTTGTATAGCATTGCTTGATATGGCTCCATAGTCCTGATAGATAAGACGGTGAAGGAGCCTGTGCTCCCCTCCAAAACAAATTAATGTCTGTCCATGACACCAGAAGTTCATACAGTACCCGACAGGCTCAACATGTGGGAAAGACTGATAAAACATGTGTAACGTCCCCTTTTCTTTTACACATGCTCATCTCCCCTCCACCGTCACTTCTGCCTTCTGCTAGGCGGTCAGGACTAAAGAGTGTCAGTATGGTGGATGGTTAGCACAGTTAGCACAGCCCATCACAATCAGCCCCTCGCTAAGATCTCAAGCTCTCGCAAGTGGGATGTTCACCCCCGCCGTCCATTTCCCGTGCCAGGTCTTGCCACATGAGTCAACGACGGCTGTCACGCCCTGACCATAGAGAGCCCTTGGTTGTCTATGGTGTAGTAGGTCAGGGCATGACTAGGGGGTGTTCTAGCTCAATATTTCTATGTTGGTGTTTTGTATGGTTCCCAATTAGAGGCAACGATTACCAGCATAATATTTAGGTAGCCATTTTCCCCACCTGTGTTTGTGGGATATTGTTTTGTGTTTGTGCACTACTTTCACGTTTCGTTATTGGTTTATTGTTTAAAGTTTAAAGTTTCACCGTAATAAAGATGTGGAACTTCAATCACACTGTGCCTTGGTCCGCTCATTACGACAATCGTGACAGAATATCCCACCAAACACAGGTCGGAAAAATGGCTACCTAAATATGATCCCCCAATTAGAGGCAACGATTACCAGCTGCCTCTAATTGGGAACCATACAAAACACCAACATATAAATATTGAGCTAGAACACCCCCTAGTCACGACCTGACCTACTACACCATAGAGAACCAAGGGCTCTCTATGGTCAGGGCGTGACAACGGCAGATGATTTAAGCACTGGCTTTGTGTCACCCGGCACAAAACAGAAGACATGGGTTCAATGAATATTTGTTTTGGTCCCCTAAATATTTAAGCTGTGCTTAATCAAGCTTGTTCGACAAATGGAATCAATGGACGAGTCAATCAAACGATCAGTGTCTGAAAGGAAACAAATACTATTTGAACCCATGTATGAACTGGGACTGGCTTGAGTCACCCACTGCAAAGCGTGGCCTGAATGAGGAATATAATTTCCGGCACCGACATTTTGTTGCTCCCAGCCTATAGACAGAAACTAAAACAGGAAACGCCCGTGCTCAGGTCTGTTCAATGCTGGTCCGACCAATCTGATTCCACGCTTCAAGATTGCTTCGATCACGTGGACTGGGATATGTTCCGGATAGCGTCGAACAACAGCATTGATGTATACGCTGATTCGATGAATGAGTTTATTAGCAAGTGCATCGGTGATGTTGTACCCACGTCGACTATTAAAACCTTCCCAAACCAGAAACCGTGGATTGATGGCAGCATTTGCGCAGAACTGAAAGCGCAAACCACTGCTTTTAATCAGGGCAAGGTGACCGGAAACATGACCAAATACAAACAGTGTAGCTATTCTCTCCGCAAGGCAATCAAACAAGCTAAGCGTCAGTATAGAGACAAAGTAGAGTCGCAATTCAACGGCTCAGACACGAGAGGTATGTGGCAGGGTCTACAGTCAATCACGGACTGAAAAAAGAAAACCAGCTCCCAGACAAAGTAAACAGCTTCTTTGCTCGCTTTGAGGACAATACAGTGCCACCGACACGGCCCGCTACCAAAACCTGCGGGCTCTCCTTCACCGCAGCCAACGTGAGTAAAACGTTTAAATGTGTTAACCCTCGCAAGGCTGCCGGCCCAGACGGCATCCCCAGCCGTGTCATCAGATCATGCGCAGACCAGCTGGCTGGTGTGTTACGGACATATTCAATCAATCCCTATCCCAGTCTGCTGTTCCCACATGCTTCAAGAGGTCCACCATTGTTCCTGTTCCCAAGAAAGCTAAGGTAACTGAGCTAAATGACTATCACCCCATAACACTCACTTCTGTCATCATGAAATGCTTCGAGAGACTAGTCAAGGATCATATCACCTCCACCCTACCTGACACCCTAGACCCACTCCAATTTGCTTACCGCCCCAATAGGTCCACAGACGACGCAATCGCAATCACACTGCCCTAACCCATCTGGACAAGAGCAATACCGATGTGAGAATGCTGTTCATCGACTACAGCTCAGCATTTAACACCATAGTACCCTCCAAACTCGTCATTAAGCTCGAAACCCTGGGTCTCGACCCCGCCCTGTGCAACTGGGTCCTGGACTCCCCCAGGTGGTGAGACTCCCCCAGGTGGTGAGGGTAGGAAACAACATCTCCACCCTGTTGATCCTCAACACTGGGGACCCACAAGGGTGCGTTCTCAGCCCTCTCCTGTACTCCCTGTTCACCCATGACTGCGTGGCCATGCACGCCTCCAACTCAATCATCAAGTTTGCAGACAACACTACAGTGGTAGGCTTGATTACCAACAACGACGAGACGGCCTACAGGAAGGAGGTGAGGGCCCTCGGAGTGTGGTATCAGGAAAATAACCTCACACTCAACGTCAACAAAACAAAGGAGACGATCGTGGACTTCAGGAAACAGCATAGGGAGCACCCACCTTTCCACATTGACGGGACAGTAGTGGAGAAGGTGGAAGTTTTAAGTTCCTCGGCGTACACATCACTCACAAACTGAAATGGTCCTCCCATACAGACAGCGTGGTGAAGAAGGCGCAACAGCGCCTCTTCAACCTCAGGAGGCTGAAGAAATGTGGCTTGTCACCAAAAACACTCACAAACTTTTACAGATGCACAATTGAGAGCATCCTGTCGGGCTGTATCACTGCCTGGCACGGCAACTGCTCCGCCCACAACCATAAGGCTCTCCAGAGCGTAGTGAGGTCTGCACAACACATCACCGGAGGCAAACTACCTGCCCTCCAGGACACCTACACCACCGGATGTCACAGGAAGGCCAAAAAGATCATCAAGGACAACAACCACCCGAGCCACTGCCTGTTCACCCCGCTATCATCCAGAAGGCGAGGTCAGTACAGGTGCATCATAGCTGGGACCGAGAGACTGAAAAACAGCTTCTATCTCAAGGCCATCAGACTGTTAAACAACCATCCCTAACATTGAGTGGCTGCTGCCAACATACTGACTCAAATCTCTAGCCACTTAATAATTACAAATTCGATGTATTAAATGTATCACTAGTCACTTTAAACAATGTCACTTTATATAATATATAATGTTTACATACCCTACATTACTCATCTCATATGTATATACTGTACTCTATACCATCTACTGCATCTTGCCTATGGCGTTCGGCCACCGCTCATCCATATATTTATATGTACAAATTCTTATTCATTCCTTTACACTTGTGTGTATAAGGTAGTTGTTGTGAAATTGTTAGATTACTTGTTAGATATTACTGCATGGTCGGAACTAGAAGCACGAGCATGTGTATGTGACCAATACAATTTTATTTTGATTTGATTTGAATTGGATGCATATTCAGGAGTGACTCCAAATGCACCCAAAGTTAAATGCTAGCTGTTGCAATCCAGTTGCAATCCGAGACATGCATTAATCTTTCGCCATCCGAGGTGTACTCGTTTGATGCGTACACATGCCTATATGTTTGGCATGTAATGCATGGTGATGGTAAATGACATTGGTGAGCTTTAGTTAATTAATGCATTTTATATGTCAAGTTTGTGTATTGACAGTTGATTGCTCTTCGTTCGTAACATATCATGCTGACATACTTGGGGTGTATTTATTCTGCCGATTCTGTTGCAAAACATTTCTTAAAACGTCAGCAAATGGAACAAAACGGGGAGGGACCTACCTGCATTTGTACAATAGAAACGTTTGTTTTTTTTGCGCTGTTTGTTTCCGTATGGTTTTAAACGGTAAACTGTTTCTGTAATGAATATACCCTGTGTGTATTTTAAGGGAGAAGGAGTGCCCAAAGATCTGCAGTTCTTCTCCAACTTCACGTACAATGACGTTAGTCGTTGCATGTTCTATTGACATGCTTAGAGAGCATTTTAAGGGATTAGGAGTGCTCAAAAGTGATATGAAATTATATGAATCACATGTTTGTGTCCATCTTCACAAACAAATGTACAGGTAGCATAAATGTAGCTATCTACTTGTCCCACTAGTTTTTATTTGGTATTTTCTAAAAAATGTGTACTTTCTGGCACGAATTTTTCCCATTGGTGCTTCTTATGTTATTATTGTGTATAATTGCCATTTTTCCTGATTTTAGGGTGGCTTAGTGTATGGGTTTTGTGGAAATATGCCCGTGTTAAATGGCAATATGCTATGTGTTACAGTGGGCTTTAGGGTGGACTCACGTTACATTTCAACAGTAAAGAACTTTCTTATACTGACTAGGCTATATGGCTTAATGAATGGTTCACACTTAGTGAATGGGTGAAATGAAAAACATGAACAGGGCCTCTTTTTTAGGGCAAATTCAAATTCTATGCCATAATCAAAGCCTTTCTTTGAACTGGCCCTCTTAGTGGGCACATGGTAATCAGTGCAGAGTATCGTCTTTAGTTACTCATACATAATGTGAGAGGGAGGTAGAGGAGATATTCACAGAAGCTAGCAGGGGCCTTTAGTTCTGTCACAACTAATCCGTCGGAAGCACAATTAGAAAGGATTTTTCAATTTGGGTTCTTGTTGTTCTCTCTTGCTTCTTTCAAAGTACACAGCAAGAGAGCAAGGAGGCCTGCATCAGGAAATGGCCACACCGAATGTCAACTTTGGGTTGTGGCTCTTTGAGCTTTTAAAAAAAAAAAACAGATATTGTAACTACGGTGACTTGATGCCTCCTTGTCTCCTCACTGTAATTCAACAGGGCTTTCCTTTGGATCTGTGACATAACATAGTGTGTTTGCTGTCTTACAGTAAAGTACAGCTCTAAATAAGATATAATCGTCAGGTAAAAAAATTCCTTCTGTCACTACAATTTAATGTAAAACGGCTTTTAGTTTCACTTATAGAACAATCTTCCCGAATACCCTACAGTTGGAGGCATTGGTGCCTTTCAGCTCAGATTGTTGGTGGAGGACCTCTTCACAGAGGAATCCTTTTTTTTGTGCGTTTTTTTTTGTTTCCTCCCATCCTTGATTTAAGTATGTGTGTCTCTAACTTTGTAATAGCTGCTGGTCTTGTCATGCAGGGCTTCCTTGGGAATCCCTGCCTAAACAGAGGTTAAATAATAAAAATATGTTACTGACATATTGTGGTTAAACACTGTTACAGTGCAAGTGTTACAGCGCAAGCATTTATTTAACCAGGGAGGTCACATTGAGACTGACGTCGCTATGCAAACATTTCTATCTCTATTGATATTGCAGGATATGTGTTAGTCAGTACTTATCTATGCCAATACATCTAGGTAGCACATACTGTATCCTATCACACTGAGACCTCCCTCCGCACACACACACACACACACACACACACACATTCTGAGTGCCATGCGGCTGATTTTGGAGCGTGTAAGCCTCACAATGAGTTTTGACAGGCTCCTCCCATATAATTACTGCCTCACCAGTTAATCACACAGGCGGCGAGGGATGGGGAGCCTAATTGGTGAGGCTGTCCCATCCTGCGCCTGTCGTAAACACTTATTATTAACCAAAATCAATGCTGAGAGGTGCCCATCCCTAATTGTCAATAAAGAGTCATAAATTGCCACCGACCCCCTAATATCAATTTTTAGTCTAATGTATCTCTGCTAGTCTTAAACACCTTAGTTGATGAGTTGAGAAAATAAATGGGGATCACATGACTTTTATCTTGTGTCATCACATTAACTTTTCAGTGATCTACTTATGTGTTGAAATGCATAATGATAAAAAATGAAATATCAAAAGATGTTTCTTTGTTCGTTAACCTTTTATCGGGTGAGTTCCAAATATGTCTAACGGTTGCCCCAGTGTGAGATTTATTTATGCTTGTGATGTCAGAATGCACTCACTGTTCCAACATGTGATTGTTATGCAAACAAACAGTTAACCCGCGCTGCCCTGGACACGCTGCCTGATAATTATCTGTAAGCTGTGTTTCGGTTTGAATTGAAGTATGTTCCGCCTCCTCATTAATTCACATAAGAAGTAGCCCATTTCACTGTTGTGGACAATTCATGTTTATAGCTTTACTGAACCAGAGACAAACTTCTTTCTTAGACGAGAGCCCAAGTACTTCCCCAGTGTTTCCCCAGATCAAGTATTAAGACATTCCCCCTGGCACATTTTCTGGCTGGCGCTCGCATTTCCTTCATTGTTGTTTTTCTTGTAAATAATAACTTTGGACATGTGTGCGTTCCTATCAAAGAAAGTGGCTTATTTTATGTATATCGTGTTGTTCTACTGTAACATACCGTATGTATGGAGCATAATGTATTTACTGTTTTATTCACGTTTTCAAGTACTACTCACAAATCATGCATTCCGATTACTGCATAGATTGTAATGGACACCTATGATGTGTGTAAAATACTTTTTTGAGGATTGTACTGATTATGATGAGCTAATGCTAAGGTATTTGCCAGCAATGTGTGGTGCCATGTTTGTCATCATAAAATGCATTCTGGTTGTCAAGTAAGTGTCTGTAAGATTAATGATTTTATAAAAAATGAGGTGAAGGGATTGTTCACTCGCCCGACTTGTGGCGCTTTCAAGACAACTAAGAACTCAGAAGAATACTAGTGAAATCATGACGTCAGTGATATTCAGGTCGCAAAGTCGAAGCCCTAGAAAGAGGCCAGAGTTCCCGAATTGGAATTCCGAGTTGGATGACCATTCAAAAATATTTTTCCCAGTCGGAGCAATTATTATTTTTGTTCCCAGTTGTCTTGAACGCACTGACAGAGAGGAAGGAAACTGCTCAAGGATTTCATCATGTGGCCAATGGTGATTTTAAACCAGTTACAGAGTTAAATGACTGTGATAGGA
This sequence comes from Salvelinus alpinus, assembly GCF_045679555.1. Lineage (NCBI taxonomy): Eukaryota > Metazoa > Chordata > Actinopteri > Salmoniformes > Salmonidae > Salvelinus > Salvelinus alpinus. The sequence goes on from NC_092091.1 coordinate 54,044,464, forward strand.
GAAAACTGAGGATGGATCAAGAACATTGTAGTTACTCCACAATACTAACCTAAATGACAAAGTGAAAATAAGGAAGCCTATACCAAATTTTAAAAAATCTAAAAATGCGTCCTGTTTGCAATAAGGCACTAAAGTAATACTGTGCAACAAGAAATGCAAAGCATTATGTATGGGGCAAATCCAACACAACACATCACTGAATACCACTATTCATATTTTCAAGCATGGTGGTGGCAGCATCACATTATTCGTATGCTTGTCATCGGCAAGGACTGGGGAGTTTATTTTTAGAATAAAAATAAATGGAATATAGCACAGGCAAAGTCCTAAAGTAAAACCTGGTTCAGTCTGCTTTCCAACAGACACTGGGAGATGAATCCACCTTTCAGCAGGACAACAACTTAAAACACGAGGCCAAATATACACTGGAGTTGCTTACTAAGATGTCATTGAGTGTTCCTGAGTGACCTAGTTACAGTTTTGACTTAAATTGGCTTGAAAGTCCATGGCTAGACTTGAAAATGGGTGTCTATCAATGATCAACAACCAACTTGACAGAGCTTGAATAATTTTTCAAAGAATAATGGACAAGTATTGTACAATCCAGGTTAGAGACTTACCCAGAAAGAGTTACAGCTGTAATCACTGCCAACGGTGATTCAGACATGTATTGACTCAGGGGGTTGAATACTTATCTAATCAAATTCTGTTTTATTATTTATTAATATATATTTTTTAAATTCTCCACTTTGAGTATTTTGTGTAAATCATTGACTATGTAACACAACAAAATGTGGAAAAAGTCAAGGGGTGTGAATAGTTTCTGAAGGCACTGTACATAATTGAATACCTGACGCATCCAATTATCTCAGTTAAACAAGGTTTCTTTTGCCGCCTATGTTCAATTTACATTATGCTTTTGAATGATCTCCTCTCTATGTCTTAATTATCTTTGTTGTTGATCTTTGTCCTCTTTTTTCAAACTTGTTGTTTTTTATCTCTCTCATCTGCCCTCTATCTCTCTCCCCTTTCCTCTCTTCCCATCTCTCTCTCTCTCATTCTCTCTCTCTCGCTCTCCCTCTCGCTCTCTCTCTTTCTGTTGCCTTGTGCTGCCTGCATGGGATTATAAATGGGTCCCAACAGAGAGGCCTGTTGCACCTCGAGGCCATGCCCTCTCTCCTCTTCCTGCCGGTGCCCCGCTTCCTCCCACCATGCAGCTTGCATCATGCATCATGAATGGGGATCCTCCTCTGTGCTGCCCAGGAGCCGAGCTCTGCCATCGAGCAGCCTCGATGAGAAGCCTCAATGCGCAACGGCATGCTAAATCTTTTTTTTTCTCTCCATCGAGTCAGGTGGCAACCTCAGGCGATCGATAGCAACCCCCCTGCGATATCAAAAGGCCAATTCTACAAAATAGGATGCGCCAGGCGTTTGTTATTGAGTAAGCGTGAAGGCTATTTTTTTGATGTTCGTGCGGCGGGGAGTCCATCCGGAGAGTTGTAAATACATACCTCGCTGTTATTGGCGCTGCAGAAAATCTGACTACTTTTAGATGGTGTCTCCCAATGCTTTAATTCAAAAGCTATCTACTCCTCTTGGCATTTTTTTGTGACCTACCCTTTGACTGCCCAGCGCTTCCTTGAAGCATATAACTCCCCCAACTTACCCAAATTATACAGAAACAATAACAGTGCGTGCCTTACTACTGTGCCGATCTGGCCGGGAGAGAGAGATAGAGAAAGACAGAGAGAGAGAGAGAGAAAAGGATGATGCAATAACAGCCTTTTCTGTTGAAGCAGCCTCCTAGCCATGTGTCATCTTAATGTAGCACTGGTGGAGTGGCCCACTGACGTACTAGATCAGGTTAAATGATGACACAAACCTACTGTACCGCAATTCATCATACTCAGGGGAGCGCTCGGTAACCAACCCTGTTAAGAGCAAAAATGGGTTACAATACTGAGATCTTTGGAGATGCTTTAGCTGGGCCTGATTGCGCTTGTCTGGCACAGTGGAACCAATAGAATAGTCTCAAAACGGCAAACCCCGCCCACCTGGCACTCCAGATAGGCTAAAGCAAACGTTCAAAGTACTTCAAATATTTTCTAATAGTATTTGAAACGGCATCGGGTTGAGAGAGCCTAGAGTTGGCTTGCCCGGGCTTCTCACTTCTCCTTCCATGGTGTCTGGGGGAACTCGGCGAATGGATCAATGGGGCCTACTAGGGCTAGGGCGGTTATCAGATCCAGTAATAGATTGCTAATCCCTCTTACTCAGTAAAGGGCTGCTGAGTGTTAGTCAGGTGAACTGGACTGCTGGTTGCACGTCTGTCAGCACTTAGAAACACAGTACGATCTAGGAGCAAGGCCAGCCCAGTCTATATAATCGTATTCATTATGGTCTAAAAGGCAAAACTGATCTTAGATCAGAACTCCTATTTCTGAGACGCTTTCAGGCCTGCCAACTTTTGAAGAGACCTTGGAGTGAGATTTGCTATGTGAATGTCATTGCCCCCTGGCACCTAGACGAAAGGACATGTGTATGGTTTTAAAGCTAATTCTCTGCAATTCTACATATTTTGACATGGCCTATGACCAGGATGGGAAATTCAAATAATAAAAACCACCGGTCAGGTGTATTCAGGATGCTTTGAACATTAAATGAACACTCAATCTTACGACTTTGGGGGGGATGACATTTCAACTATGCTAATATTTTTGTTTACATATTTATTCAGGTGGTTTGACACTTTGTTCGGACTGTAATTAAATGAGATGAGGATACAGGCACATGGGAGGAAGTGGGAAGGTTGAAAGCAGGGATTGATCCCTGTTCTCAGGTGGAAAGTATGTGACACGTGTCGGGGACTGTTACCACTATACCTAGGCTCTGCACAAGAAATACACATTTTAATGGTTTATGGCAGTGGGTAACCAAATCATAGATTGCAGTCGCCTTATCCATAGAATGCTTCCAAGGTAGGGACATAAACATTTAGTATTTTGTCATTTGGGTGAACTCTCTTTAAAATAGGTCTGGAAGAAAACTCTGCTTACTCTCCAGGAGGGTTGGCCACCCCTGATCTATGTTTCACAAGTGCTAGGTGTTTGAACATTTTTATTTTTTTAAACTATGGACTTCTTAATCACCCAACCTTCAAGAAACATCTAATGAATATCAATATGCAGGTGGGTTATGCCTACTAGTTGAAGATCACTTCGATCATCTTACTCTACACAGACAAAATATGATGTGTTTATGATTTGTGAGTCCCCCTACCATCTCTGCCTAGCATGTGCACAATACTGATTTATATTTGATTCCTGGAGCATTTAATTTCCAATACATATGTGAGACTTATTCATATCTGTCCATGAATGGCTGCAAAAATACATATCAATCAATAAAAAAAAGAAAGCCCTTTTTACATCAACAGATGTCAAAGTGCTAAACAGAAACCCAGCCTAAAACCCCAAACAGCAAGCAATGCAGGTGTAGAAGCACGGTGGCTCAGAAAAACTCCATAGAACGAAACCTAGGAAGAAACCTAGAGAGGAACCAGGATCTGAGTGGCCTGTCCTCTTCAGGCTCTGCCGGGTGTAGATAGTACATGGCCATAAAGGCCAGATTGTTCTTCAAGATGTTCAAACGTTCATAGATGACCAGCAGGATCATTCAGAGGTTGAGACAGCAGGTGCAGTAGAGAGAGAGAGAGAGAGAGAGAGAGAGAGAGAGAGAGAGAGAGAGAGAGAGAGAGAGAGAGAGAGAGAGAGAGAGAGAGAGAGAGAGAGAGAGACAGAGACAGAGACAGAGACAGAGACAGAGACAGAGACAGAGACAGAGACAGAGACAGCAGGTCCGGGACAAGGTAGCACCTCCAGTGAACAGGTCAGGGTTCGATAGCCGCAGGCAGAACAGTTGAAACTGGAGCAGCAGAACGACTTGGTGGACTGGGGACAGCCAGGAGTCATCAGGTCAGGTAGTCCTGAGGCATGGTCCTAGGGTCCAGAGCCTCATATATATATATATTTAATTTTCAAAGACAAAAGTAGGCATATCAGATTTCAGATATGTGATTAAGGTGACAAAATTGGGAAGAAGTGGAAAAATAAAATAAGTGTGAAGAATAACAGTAGTGTTCTTGCTGACAAGCCCATTACTTACACTATATTTTAACCCATTGTTAAGAATGAGAATTATTCCACTAATCGGACTATACAAAGTAAATAAATAATAACATCTCCTGAAGACAAGATTACATTAATCTATCTGCCCCTACACCCTATCCAAATAATGCTTCTATTTATTTCCCAACCCCCCTTACACTTTTGGGTTCACAAAATGATTTTCAGAGTCACAAATCATGTCACCCCATCGAACTTCCCTACTAAAACATACTGTAGGTCTCTGTCTGCTGCCTTTTTGTTCTTCTCACAGCCTAAATGTCAATCACCAAACGAGGGGACTATCGAAAGTGTGGATTAGATCGACTTTTACTGCATTCTGCAATAGGACGAGAGTAACAGCAACCTAATTTTGTTGACAACATTGTACATAAAGCCGTGCTACTCTTTTTACAGTTGTATAAACTCAGTGGAGAACGTTCTCTCTCCATTCAGCTCCACTCTAGTCTTGAGGGGCGTTTCTTTAAAGCATGCATCCAATCCCTTTAATCCCTTACATAACTAGAGCAATCATATGCTTCAATGTGTCGCAGTTCACAGTGCTGTGGCAGGACAGGACTGTCATGCCCTGACCTTAGTTCCTTGTTTATGTCTCTATTTTGGTTTGGTCAGGGCGTGAGTTTGGGTGGGCATTCTATGTTTTGTTCTGTGTGTTGTATTTCTAGGTGTTTGGCCTGGTTTGGTTCTCAATCAGAGGCAGCTATCTATCGTTGTCTCTGATTGAGAACCATACTTAGGTAGCCTCATTCCCACCTGTGCTTGGTGGATAGTTGTTTTCTGTTTTGTGTATTGCACCTTGCAGAACTGTTGTCATTTTGTTGTTTTTGTTCAAGTGTTCGTATTTATTAAAAGTATTATGAATACATACCACGCTGCACCTTGGTCCTCTTCTCCTTCTCCCGACGACGTTCGTTACAAGGACAATGACAGAAGTTCCTCTCGTGATGTTAAATTGCAGGCGTAGATGCTCCTATTTCAAAACGATTTGGAGCGCAGTTGAAAAATGAACTCGCTGACTATACAATGGACTAATTTGAAAAATAAACCCAGTACTTTTAAACGCGTGAGATTTAAGAGGTGTGCCGTGAGGATGTGAGAAGAGGGTCACATGCGTGTGTCTCATGGCCAATGTGTGAGAGTGAGCAGCTCAGAGTTGACAGCTCTGCGCATTATCAATATTTATGGGCTCTGGGTTTTTCTTTCAAACCCCCTTTATCACTTGATTATGTCTGTCTGGAGTGGCAGATGGGCGGGGTTTGCACTATTGGGACTGCTCCATTAGCTCCTTTACGGTGGGCAATATTCATTTAGCACAGCTAAAGTACTTCGAAAAAAACAAATAAATAACCTCACCTATTTGAAGTCAGGTGTGTTAGAAACACTACTGCTCTGTCAACTCAAAGAGAATGACAGGTTTAATTTTCACTTCAATAAGTGAAAATGCATATGATTAAAGTATTATGGATAATATGCCTATGGATAATATTCCAGGTGTCACATGGATGTTTTTTGCCCGTCAAATTAGCATTCTGCATCCATTATCCACGGCAACCATATTCAATTCGGTGTGTCCTAATGAAATGTGCTACACTATCCACGGTACAAAGCAGCCAATCAATGATGGGACTGTGTCCCAAATGGCACCCTATTCCCTGCTTAGTGCACTACTTTTGACCAGGGCCCATAGGCATTCATTTGAATGTGTTCAATCTATTCCTTTCAAACTCATTATTCTTAGAATCCTGATTGCATCAAGGAATCATTTTTGCCTCAGGTGCAAACCGCTGTGCTCGAATACAATTACATTTGCTTTACAATATTGTGCATGCCGAAATGAAAAAAATCGTAGAATCTTTTTTTTACTTTGCAATACGTTTTGTCTGATTTAAAGTCGATCCAATTAGGATTTGTCCTGCATTTTTCTTTATCTCTAATTGGTATTGACTGTGTATTAAGGCCAAGCGGGTCAATAGTTAAGGATCGGTGTCTTTCGCCCTATCAGCAGTAATGGCCTACGTTATACATGACCAGCCCGCAAAGAAGACAAACACACTCAAACACAAACACTACCAAAGATCAGCTGTGGCACAATTTGACACATCTCTCCCGTTATAGTCTAATGACCACGACACCACCAGTCCGATAGCTGGTGTCTTCTCCCCCAATACTAGCACTCCCAAGAAATGATAGGCCTTACGTTGACCTGGTGTAGCATTAAGTCAGAAAAACATCACTTTATAAGCCAGTAATGATCCAACGAGCAGCTGTCTTGCTGACAGTGGTGTCAGTCTCTCACAGCTAACGGTTCGGAAAAGTTGCAATTTAATGACGATGACAAACTACATACTGTATAATCCAGTGTCTCAGACATGTAAGTCAGCCTCTCTGCAGACAACCGTATGTCTGTTTTTGCCACGTTGTCCTCTATGTGAACCACATGTACGGTGTGTATAATAGGCTGTTTAAAACGTCCGTCTATCTCACTGTATTTACTGAGCAGTAGCTGAACCCAGGGACTCCCAGAGGAACAAACTGAGAGTGTTGACTGTCCTGGATATGATGAAACCAGGGGTTGCATCCAAAATGGCAATTTATTCCATATATATATATATATCTATATATATCATCTATATATAGTTCACTACTTTAGACCAGTTTCCTGGTCAAAAGAAGTGCACTATGTAGGGAATAGCACCCATTTCAAACGCACACCAGGAGTGATGCCGAGGGTTGAGAGCAATTACCCCCCTGTCAAACTAGCTGCTGCCATAGGAGACAGGCCTGGAACATGTAATGAGTGCTGTGATTAGTGAATGGAGTGCCAGAGGGAGAGAGCCTCCCACGGACAACACTGTCTGTTTGTCTGTCCGTCCATCTGTCTGTCACATGCGTTGACGTGATACTTAAAAAAAAAAAAAGACTCGATAGCATGTGATTATTGGAAATGTGTCAAGCAATTATTTGAGATACTTGCCAATCGGACAAAACTACAATATTTACTTGTAGTCATCTCCCCTGGGTCTAGTTGGTATCTATGTGCTTAGCTAATGAGCAGAAAATGTTTCATAGTGTACTTCAATAAATAGCATGCTTATGTTCCATGATTTGATTATTGATCAGGCCTTCATTGATACCACTTTAGTCAGTGTGTGGTGTCAGACATTCTGTCTGGATGGGTTCTGGCTTGCATATCTGGGTTCAAAAAGTATTGGAAGTCTTTCAAATATTTGATCAACTTTTTCCGAACATCAACTGTAAACCCTACGGTACGAAATGGACCGCTAAAGAGGCAGGTCTCTATAATGGAATGAGCAGCCAAGGCATATAAGATGTGTTCCTAAGGCACAACAACAGCTTGGGTGAGTCAGGAAGGGGAGGGAAAGGGAGGGATGTAGGGATGATAAAAGAAAGCGAGAGAGAGAGAGTGAGAAGATGATACACATTGTGCCTTGCACAAGGCACAAAGCAGAGACGGGGAGAAAAAGAATAGAAGGCAGATGGAGACACAAGCACAACAAGTCCATGCCTCTCGAGTCGCGCAACACCTTGGACCAGTCATCCGACACTGATTGGCAAGTGATCCTCGTTGGTGTTTGTTTGATTAAAACACCATGCATTATTCACTATTGAGGAAACAAACCTTGGGGCCTCTGGGAAAACTAGCAACAGTTTCTCTCTTCAGCACCGACCTCTCTGGACATCCCTGGAAAAGGGGAAAATGGGAAGGAGAAGACAGCAGAGCTGAAGCCTCGATTGGGGCCCTTGTGTGCCTTAATAAACAAGCCACTTATCGAGCAGGCGGTTGGATAGGCAGCCCCACAAGGACCTCGGACGAGTGATTGTGATTAGCATGTTAGAGGAGATGCTTCTATGTATGAATCCAGGTACCTGCTTAGTCAATCCAGTTACAAACAATAATTGAATTCTATCTAATCATTTCACCCCATTCAGTCTATTCTATTGTGGAATTGTTTCACGTGTGTTTGGAAAGGCAAGGGTTAAACTAATGGTTTTAATTTAAAGGCCTCCCACCAATTTGGTCTGCTGATTAGATGCAGGTGGATACAGGTGTGGGGAAGGCACATGTTTGGGAGAATGAAGGATGAAGTAAGGAGTGTTTGCACATTTTTAGTCCTCCTATTGGGGTAACTTTTAGCCATTTCAATCTTCCTGTTTTATGTCCAAGTATTTATTTGTATTTATGGATAATAAAACTCCAGAATTTGAGGAGATCTGTTCCAGTCATATTTAAAAACGTCTTAATGTGACAAGTAATGGTCAGCTTCGTCACATGAGACCGTCTCTGTGTCTCGGTTTAGTTAAATAAATAAATAATTGTTTTGGTGTCATTATCATGCATTTTGATTATAAGCAGAGATAAGTGTGTATTTGTGTGTCTTTAGCGCCTTATTCCCTGTAATCTAGTACATTCCTTTTGACCAGAACCTAGAAATTGCAGATTGTGCCTTTAGAACAGATGATTGATGCATTATTACAAACAGGTCTGTCTAAAATGGCACCCTATTCCCTACAATATATCCTAGCTCACTACTTTTGACCAGAGCCCTGCATATTGCAGATAGAGCCTTTCAAAACGACTGTTATTAATGCTGTCTTTGGCTGAGTGCACTTCATGCCTTCCTTTGCCAGATGGCAGTCTGGAGTTGGAGTCGCCGCTTCTCAGCTCTCCAGAAAAACAACCAGAAACCCAGCAACCTCTTTTCTCACATTACTCAGTGATTTTAATATAATCTAAGCCGTATTAGCTCTCGACGGTACAGCTTTCGGCAGTATCTAGGGGCAGCATATGGAATCTGATTTGATATTGAAATGGCCCTATTTGAATAGTAATGTACAGGGAGGGGTTGGAGGCACTAACAATACATCCAGACGTACCCGCATTTGGAAATCCATATCGGGAGCCGCGGCTCTGATGCATTGTGGCGTATAGCATACCAAAGTATGTGTGTGAGGTAGTCTTCAGAGAGCTTTCTCCCCTCTCTTTTGCCCCCCTCTCTTTCTCTCCCTCTCGCTCTGTTCTCGCTCTCTCTCTTGTCCCACATCAAAGTGAAACCGAGGGAGCGGAGGGGACTCTGCATCGGCGCAGATAAGAGAAGTTCCATTAAGTCGCTTTGCCTCACAGGGATAACATTTCTTTCCCCTTCTCTGCCTTCCCAAACGGCTCAGGACGTCTTTTCTCTACGTCTAGCCCCCTTTGTGTCATGGCCTCTCTTCCCTCTTTTTTACAACGCTATTTACCGGGTTGTGACATCTCTTTTTCCGCCGTGGTTTGCTCACGTACTTCTATATTCATCCAGGGCCCTCGGTCAGCACGTGCAAACACGAGGCGAGCAGCGAGACTTTTAAGAAGAATTCAGACAAGAAATGAAGGTTAACAAAATACCTGTAAAGCCTACTGTAGATTATTTAGATTTGCTCAATTGCTTATACTTTTAAATGTTTAACAGAAGTAATATCTATTGTATAGACGCTGTCCTGAATATGAAAAAATAAATGGCTGACATCCTACGAAGATGACTTCTTACCAACGCATGGCAAACACTCACACCATCCTAGCCCCATAGTCTGAGGGTACAGTGAGGGTCACAGGTATCTCCCAAATGGCACCCTATTCCATACAATCCGTTACTCCCAGAACCCCCCCCACATTATGTTTTTTGCCCTGGCACCACACAGCTGATTTAAATAACCAACTCATCACCAAGCTTTAATTATTTCAATCAGCTGTTTTGTGCTTGGGCAAAAACCAAAATGTGTACCTTAGGTTGGGCCCAGGACCGAGTTTGGAAAAGCACCTCTTTCTCACTTAGTGGACCAGGCATATGAGTCTCCATACATGACCATGGACACAATCACACAAATAAATATTACGCACGCACACAAACAAAGACACACACACACACACACACAGCAACGACACACAAACGTTGTTAATTTTCCACTTGGTTTCAACTTAAATACCCAAAGAGCGGGCCTGACGGCGCACTGGAAAATGGAAACGCGCAGCGGCTCGTTTGTCTGCTACCTTGGACTGTTTGTCCAATATGTCATCCGTTTTTGTGTCAGTGGGAAGGCAAGGCGGAGCACGGGGCAGGAGGCTCGTAATGCCCTGTCAGATCAAATGGAGAGTGACAGTGGAAGTTATGTATTTCTGCGAGCACGCTATTAGGGCTAGGTGAAACACCGCCTCTCTCTCTCCCCTTCAGTCCTATCTGAGTGCAAAGTGAATACATGTATTTTAATACATACCTCTAACATCATTAGGTCATTGTTTTTCTTACCGTTGCCCTACAAATGAACTTCACTCGTATGGGACTGCTTCTCTTCTGTTTTCGGGTGTGTCGGGGGGTGGGAGAAGCTATCGATTTCTCCTTAAGATCTTCAGACGCCAACCTTATACTGCAGTCGCTGGCAGCTGCTTTGGTCTGCTTTAGCCCGGGAGTTCAAGTGAGGATAAACCAATGAGATCACCTGGAGCGATCTGTTACAACGCGCTTAAAACTGTTTCTTCTCCGGTTCGCTCTCTCCATCGGTGACAGTGTTTTCTCCACCGATGCTTTTGCTTATTCCCCCTAGGATGTCACGATAACACACATGCAGGTTTTACAAAGTGTAATTGCGGGCTTCTTACTCTATACATTCAATTCAGGGGAGAAAGAGATGGGGAAATCGTCGGTTCCACCTCTTCCTCCCATTAGGGTTCAATAACATTTTGGCGTTACACAGCTCAAGGCCCCAGGATGGTCAAAACAATCAGCGTCGCTTTGAATCGGTTTATAACATAATGAACTCTACACTACATGACTCAAAGTATGTGGACACATGCTCGTCGAACTTCTCATTCCAAAATCACGGGCAATAATATGGAGTTGGTCGGCCCCCCTTTGCTAGATGTTGGAACATTGCTGCGGGGACTTGCTTCCATTCAGACACGAGCATTAGTGAGGTTGGGCACTGATGTTGGGCGATTAAGCCTGATTCGCAGTCTGCATTCTAATTCATCCCAAAGGTGTTCAATGGGGTTGAGGTCAGAGCTCTATGGCAGGCCAGTCAAGGTAAACTTTCCTAGTAGAGGACCCAAGTGTATCTTGTCCCCATGCACAGTGTGGTAGATGGTTCGGGAGGTATATAAAAGTCCAAGGACATCCAAAATCTTGGGGTCAACAAGTCTACAAATCTACAATTAGACGCCACCTCAATGCCAATAGGAGACCAACCAACAAATGTAAACGCCTGGAGTTGCTAAATGGCATTGGCCCTTTGCAATGAAACTGGGTGCTATGGTCAGATGAGACAAAAATGTTGCTCTTTGGCCACGCCCACCAGTGGTGGGTTGTACCTCAAAAGAAGGATGCATATGCAGAAATAACTGCATACAATGCCTTCGGAAAGTATTCAGTCCCCTTGACTTTTGTTACGTTACAGCTTTATTCTAAAATGGATGAATTAAATAGTTTTTTTCCTCATTCAATCTACACACAATATCCCATAATGACTTACATTTTTTGCAAATGTATTATGTTGAAATATCACATTTACATATGTATTCAGGCCCTTTACTCAGTACTTTGTTGAAGAACCTTTGGCAGCGATTACAGCATTGAGTCTTCTTGGGTATGACGCTACAAGCTTGGCACACCTGTATGTGGGGAGTTTCTCCCATTCTTCTCTGCAGATCCTCTCAAGCTCTGTCAGGTTGGATGGGTCTCTCCAGAGATGTTCAATCGGCTTCAAGTCCGGGCTCTGGCTGGGCCACTCAAGGACATTGTCCTGTTGGAAGGTAAACCTTCACCCCAGCCTGAGGTCCTGAGTGCTCTGGAGCAGGTTTTCGTCAATGATCTCTCTGTACTTTGCTCAGTTCATCTTTGCCTCAATTCTGACTAGTATCTCAGTCCCTGCTGCTGAAAAACATCCCCACAACATGATGCTGCCGCCACCATACTTCACTGTAGGGATAGTGCCAGGTTTCCTCCAGACGTGACGCTCGGCATTCAGGCCAAAGAGTTCAGTACTGGTTTCATCAGACCAGAGAATCTTGTTTCTCATGGTCTGAGAGTCTTTAGTTGCCTTTTGGCAAACTCCAAGCGGGCTATCATGTGCCTTTTACTGAGGAGTGGCTTCCATCTGGCCACTCTACCATAAAGGCATGATTAGTGGAGTGCTGCAGAGATGGTTGTCCTTCTGGAAGGTTCTTCCATCTCCTCCTTGGAACTCTGGAGCTCTGTCAGAGTGACCATCAGGTTCTTGTTCACCTCGCTGAACAATGCCCTTCTCCCGTGATTGCTCAGTTTGGCAAGGTGACCAGCTCTAGGAAGAGTCTTAGTGGTTCCAAACTTCTTCCAATCAGTCTTGTAATGATTGTGATTGTGATTCTTGTGATTTTTACTTTGGATAAAAGTAGAGCTACAAAATGGTATATCATACACTACAGTTGAGGAATAATGGGAAAGTAATTTTGCTTTGAAAGTTGATAAACTTGTAATTTGAGCATTTGTAAATTCATCAGTTATTCTGCACTCTGGCACACTCAGATGAGAGTCTTTTGTTAAAACCTCTACCGCTTCTCTCTCCCGGATCCGGGATCCTCCTCATCAAAAAAGCTGACTAGCATAGCCTAGCCTAACGCGACAGGGATATCATATAATATAATTTCATGAAATCACAAGTCCAATACAGCAAATGAAAGATAAACATCTTGTGAATCCAGCCATCATTTCCGATTTTTTTAATGTTTTACAGCGAAAACACAATATATATTTATATTAGCTTACCACAATAGCCAAACACACAACGCCATGTTTTCACCATGTTTCCACCGCAAAGGTAGCTTTCACAAAACCCACAAATAGAGATAAAATTAATCACTAACCTTTGAACAACTTCATCAGATGACAGTCTTATAACATCATGTTATACAATACATTTATGTTTTGTTCGAAAATGTGCATATTTAGAGGTATAAATCGTAGTTTTACATTGCAGCCACCATCACAAATAGCACCAAAACAGCCAGAATAATTACAGAGAGCAACGTGAAATACATAAATACTCATCATAAAACATTTATGAAAAATACATGTTGTACAGCAAATGAAAGATAAACATCTTGTGAATCCAGCCAATATTTCAGATTTTTTAAGTGTTTTACAGCGAAAACACAATATATATTTATATTAGCTCACCACAATAGCCAAACACACAACGCCATTTATTCACCGCCAACATAGCTTTCACAAAACCCACAAATAGAGATAAAATGTATCACTAACTTCATCAGATGACAGTCTTATAACATCATGTTATACAATACGTTTATGTTTTGTACAAATCATACAAATCGTGGTTTTACATTGTGAATACGTAGCCATGATGCACCAAATTTTCCGGAGAAATTTTGGACAGTCACGTAATCTAACCAAAAAACGAATCATAAACTTCACTAAAAAATACATGTTGTACAGCAAATGAATGATACACTGGTTCTTAATGCAACCGCTGTGTTAGATTTTTTTAAATAACTTTAGTACAACGTACAGCATGCAATATTGTGAGACAGCGCTCACCAATTCTCCGCCTTGTTGGAGCCAACATAAACCACAAAAATACGAAATAACATCATAAATATTCTCTTACTTTTGATGATCTTCCATCAGAATGTAGTGCAAGAGTCCTAGTTCCAGAATAAATCGTTGTTTTGTTTTAGAATGTCCATTTCTTCTGTCGAATTAGCAACTTTGGCTAGCCATGTGGAGGGCACATGTCCAAGAAATCTTTGCGTCTGGAACGAAAAATTCCAAAAGTCCCAATAAACGTCGAATAAACTGGTCAAACTGGGTTGAAAATCCTACTTTATGATGTTTTTCTCATATGTATCCAATAAAATCAGAGCCGGAGCATTTCGTCGTGTATACCGAATGCATTTCAGAAGACAATGTGAGGTTCCCTGGTGCGCAGTTGAATACTGACAAAAGAGCGGACCTGTCACTCCAAAAGCTCTCATTCGGTCTCACATCAAGCTAGACAACCAATTCAACATTCTACTGCCTGTTGACATCTAGTGGAAGGCGTATGAAGTGCATACAGATCCATAAATATAAGCCAGCTGAATAGGCAGGCCCTGACACAGAGCCCCATTTTCAGAATTTTCACTTCCTGTTTGGAAGTTTGCTGCCAAATGAGTTCTGTTTTACTCACAGATATAATTCAAACAGTTTTAGAAACTTCAGAGTGTTTTCTATCCAATAGTAATAATAATATGCATATTGTATGATCTAGAATAGAGTACGAGGCAGTTTAATTTGGGCACGATTTTTTCCCAAAGTGAAAATAGCGCCTCCTATTAAGAAGAAGTTAAGGCATGCAGCCTGCTAGCTAGGTAAACAATGAACCATAATCCCAACTCATGACATTACTACCCTGCATGAATCTGCAGGTAGCAAACCAACCAGGTTCAATGTTAGCCAACTAACATTAAGCCATAACTAGTGGCTCTGAGATACGAATTATAAGATCATACATGTAACGTTAGCTAGTGAGCCAGCCAGCTAAAATTAGCTAGCTATCTAACAGTACACTTTAATTTGAAATGAAAAGATTATATCAAAATTTGAAAAGTGTAATATCTGAAAATGTAGCTAGCTAGACTATATTACCCGTGGTCTGAAATTGGAGTAGATAGCCAGAGCGAATTTACCAGCTCGTACGTCTATCAACAGTTGTTGCAGTGATATTCTATTGAAATTGATATTTGCAAAGTGGAGTCTTTTGTTAAGACTAGCTAGCTAGCTAAACAATGAACCATTATCCCAACTCATGACGTTACTACCCTGCATGAATCTGCAGGTAGCTCACCAACCAGGTTCAATATTAGCTAGCTAACATTAGGTTATAACTAGTCAAGCAAATGTCTCTTAGTTACGAATAATAAGATCATACACGTAACGTTAGCTAGTGAGCCAGCCAGCTGATGTTAGCTAGCTAACAGTACACTTTAATTTGAAAGGAAACCACTTTCTGTCAAAATTAGAAACGTGTAATATCGGAAAAAATATGGCTAGCTAGGCTATCTAGCTAGGCTACACTTTAACTTGACAATAGGTTTATGCAGTTTTACTACATGATACATTTACAAAGAAAAGCTGTGTTAGACAGGTTTATCTAGACATACTGACCAGCTCAAATAGACAGAAGCGTGCTATATGGCAGACCAATCCAAACTCATCTCTCAGCATGTCCAGCCCACTCATCTCAGCCAATCATGGCTAGCGGGAAGGTTGTTCACATTTTCTGTGGCTAAACCAACTAGGCTCGTAATTTTTAAATTGTATTCGTATTTACAGATGGCATACAAGTTTGTCATTAAGGCACATGAAAGTTCACATGTTCCAGAAGGCATTTCTGCTAAAAAACACATTTTGATTAAAAACAGTTTACATTCAAATGGCTCTCCTGTGAAGTAGTGACCCGCGACATACACCTAGTTTCCTGAAACAGGTCCCATTTAAGAATGATGGAGGCCACTGTGTTCTTGGGGACCTTGAATGCTGCAGACATTTTTTGGTACCCTTACCCAAATCTGTGCCTTGACACAATCCTGTCTCGGAGCTCTACAGACAATTCCTTTGACCTCATGGCTTGGTTTTTGCTCTGACATGCACTGTCAACTGTGAACCTTATATAGACTGGTGTGAGCCTTTCCAAATCATGTCCAATCAATTGAATTTACCACAGGTGGACTCCAATCAAGTTGTAGAAACATCTCAAGGATGATAAATGGAAACAGGAAGCATCTGAGCTACAGTTTTGAGTTTCATAGCAAAGGGTCTGAATGCTAATGTAAAATATGGTGATGGATCTTTGATGTTATGAGGCTGTTTTGCTTCCACAAGTCCTGGGGCCCTTGTTAACTTCCCACTGTCACGCCAGTGAGTTTTGGACTTTTAAGAGTGAGACTTTTAGGTTGTACCATTAGACTTGTCTATTTCTTCTACATCCACTGATACCAACCATTAGTCTGTGATTAACGGGCTGAGTTAGAGAGTTGTTTGTGAGATGAGGGCGGACCCCGAAGGGAGGCAGTTCTTCTCAGAAAAACGTCTGTGGAGTTTGAATGGTTTGAGCTACATACAAACTATTATCACCCATCTATGAAAAGCTGAGACTCTCACGAACACGTACATGTAATATGTACATATGTTTTACTCTATGATGCTCAGGCGCCACACCAGAGTTGTTAGAAGGTAAGGGATTCTTCTACATAGATAATGGTAATTCCAAGACACCGTGTCTACAACACAATAAGCTCAAATAGTTACTGGCACAAACTCGACACAGTTGTCATTGACTAGTTGGATATTTTCTGTACTTACAGCATTCTTATGAATGGGCTCCTGAGTGACGCAGAGGTCTCAGGAAGGGTCACTACAGAAGGGTCACTACAGTCCCTGGTTTGATTCCAGGCTGTATCACATCCGGCCGCGATTGTGAGTCCCATAGGGCAGCGCACAATTGGTCCAGCATCGTCCGAGTTTGGCCGGTGTAGGCCGGCATTGCAAATAAGAATTTGTTCTTAACTGACTTGCCTAGTTGAATAAAGGTAAACAAATACACTGTATATTAAAAAATACATCAACACTCTCTTTTTGCCATTCTTTATCAAGGGGGACAATACTTTTGGAGGTGACTATATATACACATGATTGCTTTATTTCACACAGACAATTTTAAGCTGGACTTGGTCAAAACAGTGTCTACTGAAAAGCCAGATGAAAACAACTTAATAAAAAACACAGTCAGTGTCGGGTTTCAAACAGTTAAGAGATTTAACTAAGACTCAACTCTTTTTCTCACACAAACATCTCAGCTATTTTCAGCAGCTTGTGTCTGTGAGTCGGTCAGGTTGAAGTGATATGCTGTTGCCACCTACCTACCCTCCAGGTCACTCAGTATAGCACTATGATTAATGAATAGGATCTTTGGAGATGCATGGGCTGAGGATAATGCAAAGCCTTGGTGGCCCAGATAAACATTGGGTTCAGGACCTCACTGGAGCACTTCCTTTGAACTCCCCGTTCCAAGTTACTTAACCTGTGGATGCCTGTGTAAAAGTAATATGTGTGTTCGGTTTCCATATTAGGACAGCAGCACAGCAATGGAAGTTGTGTAAAAATGTAAGCTTAGTCACCCACCACGGGGAAGGGGCTCTGACAGGAGAGGAGGGCGAACTGTGTTTATTTTTTTATCTAAGGCAACCTGACATGCTTGGCTGACGCGCACAACTTTGGGATTCTACGCAAAGCCCCTTTTGGTCCGGTGCCATTTTAGGAAGCAGAGTTAATTAAAACCGTTATTGACATTTCAGTTACGGAAGTTGGGCAACATTATCTTAATGAGTTTCGTTCCGAGCCGCCACCATCGAGCTGTTTTAACTACAAAGTGCCCACCCCACCTCCCCTGCTAACGTTTACACAGCACCTCTGAGGTCACATCCTGTACCTTCTCTGAAATGTTCTTTTAGGTCTTTCTCTGAAACAAGACCTTCGCGTTGGTCTTTTCTCTTCCCTAGGTGCTTTTGTTTGAATCAGGGAGTGCCAACGATAGAAATGTGAGCTATAATTATGTTAGCTGCGGCGTATATAGCTGAGATTCAACTCGACTTGACAAGACACGGTCTTTCTGTCTGTCTCCCCGAATAGGATGGGTCAATGTGTTTAACCCTCCGTTAGTGAAAGCAGATACGAAGAGATTATTATTGTTTTGACTTAGCCATTACACTGATTGGGATAGTTTTGTTGGGGCTCTTTTCTGCAGACCAGGCAAGATAGAGCATGGCTGATAGTGGATAAACCAACAGTAGCACTATTGACTCAACTTATGCCTCAGCCGTGCTCTAATGTATTATACATGAACGCTCAGACAGGGAAAGGGAGAAGTCTAAGATGACAAGAAAGAAGGAGAGAGAGAGGCAGGTTGATGGCGAAAGAGAGAGAGGGCAAGAAAGACTGGAAACAGTGAAGAGAGGTACAGCATGGTTAGAGATTCACAAACAGGCCTAGAGAGCGAGGAAAAGAGAATGAGAGAGAGAAAGGAGAGGGAGTGATGCATTATAGCGTTCCCGGACAGATGAAACGTGTCCATTTCGCCCACTCTGCGGTTGACCTCCAGACACCTCCACTCCTCTGTCTGCCTCTGTCTGTACAGTACAAGACAATTGAATCAGACAATGCTCTAAAAGAAGCCTGTGTTAATGTAGAAGGGTCCTGTAGCTCTGGTTCTGTCATCTTTGTTGTTGTGGTCTTTGGTGTTATCGTCTTTGCTGTTATGGTCCTTTGTAGTCTTTGCTGTTATTGTCCTTTGTAGTCTTTGATGTTATGGTCCTTTGTAGTCTTTGATGTTATTGTCCTTTGTAGTCTTTGATGTTATTGTCCTTTGTAGTCTTTGATGTTATGGTCCTTTGTAGTCTTTTCTGTTATGGTCCTTGGTGTTATGGTTTTTGTTGTTATGGCCTTATATGTCATATGGTCCTATGTTTTTAAGTACATTGTGGTCTTTAATGTCTTACATTGTTGTGTAGTCTGTACTATGCATGTTAGAGGTAAATGTCATGTTTATGACATGGCTTATGAAGAATCTGACTCACTAAAAAAGCATTTTCCCCCTCTGGGCCACCGTAGAGAAGTATCAGTAAGATTGGCCCATGATGCTAACCTATATAAAAGTTCTCCTGCATGACTTAGTGAGTATCTCGTCTAGCTAATGAGCAGTAGCAAGAGAGAGAAGAGTTACTTGGGTAATACCTGGAGCTTTTGGCCTAATTAAGAAGGGGATTAAACTATAAGGGACATTTAATTCCGCACACAATTACAATTAGAATTTTGATTGTATATAGTATATTACTGTCGAAGAAGTCAAAGGGAAGTGAGGCCTTGCACCAGCGCAGTTCTGTTCAGTTACTAGTCTTAGCGTATTATTAGTGTATCAATTAATTAACTTGTTATGTCAACTTGAGTTGCTTTTCGTACAATATAGTTATGACTACCCTTACATACACTGAGTGTACAAAACATTAGGACCTCTTTCCATGACCAGGTGAATCCAATTGAAAGCTATGATCCCGTATTTAACAGTCACCTGTTAAATCCACTTCAATCAATGTAGATGATGGGGCAGAGACAGGTTAAAGAAGGATTTTCCTGGATTGTGTATGTGTAACATTCAAAAATATTTAAGTGTTTTTGAACTGGGTATGATAGGAGGTGCCAGGCGCAACGGATTCAAGAACTTCAATGCTTCTGGGCTTCAATGCTTTCATGCTCAACAGTTTCCCGTGCGTATCAAGAATGCCACTGTAGAGTAGGCCAGAATGCTAAACTCAAAAACCTAACCTAAGTAAAACGATGGCAGAGCCGCAAGGGTGTTTATTTACATAGTGATTCCGGAAGAAAAACTGTTCTGCCACCAAAAGTATACATTATAGAACCTTAAAAAAAATAACAATGCTGCCCCATCAACAGCTCAGTAAAAAATGGTCCGTCACCCCTCTGAACTGAAAGAGAGGATCCTTTTTGTCGGGGGAAGCCCCTCCCATCAGAACATACCAATCTCTTGAATGAATTAAGCATTCGCCAACATCCAAGCCTACATTTTTCACTCAGATAAACATATCATGAATTTTGTACATTGCACCTTTTGAAATCCGTTTATCATGATACAATATAACACAATATAACACATTTACAAAATGCCATCACTACTGACACGGTGTGTTCCAATTTGCCCATTCCCATAAACGAGCCATTCGGGAAAGGCACTACAAAGCCAGCCCGATTGCCGTAGCTCTGGTGCGTATCCCAGCATACCCGGAAGCTACAGAGACGTAGAGAGAGGAACAGAAACAAACAAATCTCGCACTCGTCCATAACATTGATAAGTATATTGAACGCTTGTCTGTATATTCTTCATAACATAACAAACTGTTACTGACGGAAGGTAAGAATAAAGTGTGTCATGTATGTACTAAGATAGCGAAGTTAGCAATGTGGGTCGACACACAAGTTAACGTAGCTGATAACGGAGCAGGGAGGGGGCGATATGTGTGCCTGCGGCCAGTGTCGGACTTCTCCGTCACAACCACCCAAAGGACATCCAGCCAACTTGACACAACTGTGGGAAGCATTGGAGTCAACATGGGCCAGCATAACTATGGGACGCTTTCGACACCTTGTAGAGTCCATGCCCTGACGAATTAAGGCTGGTCTGAGGGCAAAAGGGGGTGCAACTCAATATTAGGAAGGTGTTCAATGTTTTGTACACTGTATATTTAAATAGCCATTAATTTTTATTAATTTTTATTTGATTTAACTAGGCAAGTCAGTTAAGAACATATTCTTATTTTACAATGACAGCCTAGGAACAGTGGGTTAACTGCCTTGTTCAGCGGCAGAACGACAGATTTTTACCTTGTCAGCTCGGGGATTTGATCTTCCTTTCAGTTACTAGTCCAACGCTCTAACCACTAGGCTACCTGCCGCCCCTTATTGTTATGATTCTTTATTATAATGATTTCCTCTTGACCTTTTGTTCAACTGTTATGCCATATGACATTACTATTACCCCCACTGTAGGCTCTAACCATTGTCAGGGGGACTAACAGAGAGCGCAGGAGCTGTAGCCTCACCGTTACCTACAATTAAAATCTAATTATCTCCTGTGGGGCTGATCAACGGTGGCCCTTTGAACGCGGTTTAATCGTAGCCTCTCGCTAGCAGCCCGACAGTAGGTTAGCCAGGGCTATATGGGCCAATACCCCATGGCCAAATCAATTCTAGTCGACATTCACGTTTAAGAACCGAAGTCGTTGACCCTGTATTAAAACCCACTGTGGATTTATATTGAATCCCATGGGGGTTGGCGAACAAAACGATCAAATACATTGGTCCAACAAGGACAGTGTCCAACAATGTGTTATCTAAAAAACTAGCCCCCCCCCCCATCTATACACCACCTGCTTTCAGCGTAAAAAGGATTCTTCACGGTTTTGATGAATCGTTGCATGCACAGAGGCACTTGGCAACCCAGTGCCAAGGAAATGATGAATTGGGCATGACACGGGAGTTGTTCACTTAAAGAATGATAATGCCCTCACTTTCTGAGGAGCTCCATTCTTTCCCATAATGCAGGATGATACGGTTGGTGGATGACGCGCCAGGTCCCCACAGCGGAGCACCTACTCTATACAGGAGAAATAACAGATTGATGATCGGTTTGAGTTAACCTTCCACACATCCCTAGCTGTCTGAGCAGACTGGGCATATCAGCCTGACCAGAAGTGTTTTGCTTAACTTGGCACCTTAGCCAAAAAGCCCAGAGCCTGAAGCGAAATCAGACCCTTTGTTAACTGACTGGCCACGTCATAAAAACATCTTCAACCATCAGGCAAGAAAAAAAGAAAAAGCGTTGGTAACGTCATCCTGCAGACGTAGGATACGTCCCAAATGGCACCCTATGTCCTATATATTCTCCTATAGGCCCTGGTCAAAAGTATTGCACTACAAAGGGAATATGTTTCCATTTGGGATGCACACTTTTTTTCATTGCGCTCTGGTTGTGTGGCCCAGTTGGGTCCTGCTGTTCTATTTCTCTCCTCCCCTGCTGCAGAGCGAGCGCGCCAGGCCTCCTTTGATATCTTCCCATGCTGGATCTGAGCCATGCCGGCTTCAATGGAAACTCGGTGTCTCCCAGGCAGCGCCGGCTCAGTCGGCGGGAGACCTACACCATGCCACTCGCCATACACCGCTAGCCGTATCACACCGATGGGTGTCCCCACTCACAAAAAGGAAGGAACGGATGAAGGGAGGGAAAGCAATTAAACATGAGTCAAATGTGTTTTGTCATCAACTCATTGAGGGGATTTGGAGGGAATGGAAGTTCCAAGGATATCGTTCCTTCCCGCTTGACGAATTGATCGTCTTGGTAGAGACTGTTCTGTGTGTTGAGTTTTGAGCATGTATTTTTTCCCCCACAGGCCTAAAACAGGAAATGCCAATTGTATACTGCTACTAGGCCTAAATGACAATTGTGCTTGATTCAAACCAGTAGAGACACAATACAAAAGCTCAATGATATTTGATTTTCTAAATTATGCAGGCCTAAGAACATTGCAGGTTAGAGTTTTCCATCATGAATCTTGTTTTGGTGGCAGCTCTGCAGAGTTGTCACTAGCTGGCACAGGCACAGTTTTGTACCTAACCTTAATCACACTGCTAACATTAATGTCTAACCCTAACCTTAAATTAAGACCAAAAAGCTCATTTTTATTTCCCATGACGTTTTACAATATATCAAAAGGGGAAATGGCTCAGTTATGCTTCCAGGACATGACTCATGACAATACACGTCAACCTGCGTGAATAGCCTTCCTATTAGTTATGTCAACCTTTATTTTTATTTTATGCTGTCTGCATATCTAGCAAAACAGTAGAGTTGGAATAACGGCCTATTCACCCGACTTGGCCCGAACCTCAGGACACTGCAACTCGGAGATAATTATATTATGGAGCTGTACCCTGTCAGGAGAGTAGCCATTATTTCATTTCCAATGTAATATTTTCCCCTGATTGAATCAATTGTGCATGATAATTGAGGCTGAGCATTTCCATTAAGACTGCGATTTCCGACAAGCAACCCATCGGCGAACGAACGTAGAGGCAAAAGCGTGTGAAATGGGCTAAAGGTATTTGACTCTTGCATAAATTACACAATCAGGTGCAGTGAAGCCGACAGGCCCGTCCCACCCCCAATCTACTCCACAGCACTTCAGTCAGAGGTAAAAATGTCCTACCCGTTACACCTCGAACCGACGTGGCATTGACGTAAGTTGACATTGTGTGACAGGTTCGCGACCAAGGTGTCCGCCCAGTTGTGATGAGACCAGACGAAGGGGCGTAATGGTATGCGGATGAGGAGCCGAATGTGATCTTATCGTGTCAAATGTGAAATTAATATTTCAGAGACAACATCAAGTACCTTTTCAGTCACAGTAAAGCTGGGAGAGAATGGACAGAAGGGAGGAAGGAAGAGAAGAGCAGAGATGGACGGGGGGGGGGGGGGGGGGAGTGAGATCATCTGGGAGACAGTAAAAGAGAGAGAGTGGGTAGAGAGAGGTCAGAGAGGAAAGGACAGAAAGACAGGAGGGCAGACAAAGAGGAGAGAAGAAGGGAACTTTAAAGTGATGCAGAGTGCCTTGGACAATGAGCCCTGTTTGGGGCGATGAGAGATCCAGACTCCAAAAGACAAGAGAAACAGTGGAGGCGAAGACATGCTTGATCACTCAGTTATTGATTGATGAAGCATCAATGTAGAAAAAAAAACTCTGTACCAAAATTCCAACTTTCAAGTGCAAATGTCCTAATCAGCATATCAATGAAATTGTGCTCTAAGGCAATAAACTCACTTTAAATTAGCGGGTGTAGTGTGCTTTCAAAAGGAAAGTCGTTATGGAGTCAAACTATAAATATGCCCGGTTTCTTTGTTCTTAAGATGCCCATTGTGGGAAACTGTAAAACCCCCCCCACAGGCATTGTGGGCAGGAGGATTGTAGACAAAGAACCTTAAACAAGAGTACACATGCACATGACATCACATATTTATCATTGCACTCTTTGTGTCCACTAGAAAGTCATAGATGTTGGGTTTAGTTTGAGATATTTTATCAGCTAAGCAATCCAAACAGGGCTCTATCGAAATACAGAAATTCTGCTGGCCGCCTGAATAGGATTTTGGCCTTGGGTTTAGTGTTTAGAGATGAACTGAATAGAACTTGCCACTATTTGCCCCCCAAAATAATTTTTTATCTCAATTAATTGCAAATAGCTGTCTCTTATTCATTATGTCCTTGTACGGTAAAAAGGCGAGCTGTCTTGACTCGGCACCTTTCTATTGACTGTTTCTATCATCTCCGCACCGTAGGAGTTCTTTTAAATGACACCTTGGAAAGAGGATATAACAAACTGTCAGTCAAACAGCCTATATGCTATCCTTATGTAGTGTCAATGTGTTTGCAAATACTCCAATGTCTATAAGGCATATAAATATACAGTGCATTCCCCTTTTACTTTTCCCACATTTTGTTACATTACAGCCTTATTCTAAAATGGATTAAATTGTTTTTTCCTCATCAATCTACAGACAATACCCCATAATGACAAAGCAAAACCAGTTTTTTTTACATTTTTGCTTTATTTATTAAAAACCCCCGGAAATATCACATTTACATAAGTATTCAGACCCTTTACTCAGTCATTTGAAGCACCTTTGGAAGCGATTAAAGCATTGAGTCTTCTTGGGTATGAAGCTACAAGCTTGGAACACCTGTATTTGGGGAGTTTCTCCCATTCTTCTCTGCAGATCCTCTCATGCTCTGTCAGGTTGGATGGGGAGAGTCGCTGCACAGCAATTTTCAGGTCTCTCCAGAGATGTTAGATCTAGTTCAAGTCCAGTCTCTGGCTGGACTACTCAAGGACATTCAGAGGCTTGTCCCGAAGCCACTCGCCCCAGTCAGAGGTCCTGAGCGCTCTGGAGCAGGTTTTCATCAAGGATCTCTCTGTACTTTGCTCCGTTTCCTTTCCCTCGATCCTGACTAGTCTCCCAGTCTCTGCCGCTGAAAAACATCCCCACAGAATGATGCTGCCACCACCATACTTCACCGTAGGGATGGCCCCAGTTTCCTCCAGACCTGATGCTTGACATTCAGGCCAAAGAGTTTAGTACTGGTTTCATCAGACCATATAATCTTGTTTCTCATGGTCTGAGTGTCCTTTAGGGGCCTTTTGGGAAACTCCATGCGGGCTGTCATGTGCCTTTTACCGAGGAGTGGCTTCCATCTTGCCCACTCTTCCATAAAGACCTGATTGGTGGAATGCTGCAGAGATGGTTGTCCTTCTGGAAGGTTCTCTCATCTCCACAGAGGAACTCTGGAGCTCTTTGTGTGACCTTTGGGTTCTTGGCCACCTCCATGACCAAGGCCCTTCTACCCCGATTGCTCAGTTTTGCCGGGAGGCAAGCTCTATGAAGAATCTTGGTGGTTCCAAACTTCTTCCATTCAAGAATGATGGAGGCCACTTTGTTCTTGGGGACCTTCAATGCTGCAGACATTTTTTAGTACCCTTCTCCAGATCTGTGCCTCGACACAATCCTATCTCGGAGCTCCAATCAAGTTGTAGAAACATTTTCAGGATGATCAATTGAAACAGGATGCACCTGCGCTAAATTTCGAGTCTCATAGCAAAGGGTCTGAATACGAAGGGTCTGAAGGTAAATCTGTTTTACATTTTAATTACATTTGCAAAAATGTCTAAACTGTTTTTGCTTTGTCATTATGGGTTATTGTGTGTAGATCGATCAGGAAACATTTTTATTTGATCAATTTTAGAATAAGGCTGTAATGTAACAAAATGTTGAAAAAGTCAAAGGATCTGAGTTAGTGTCATAGATGTTCTTAATCTGGCTTCAAACTTCAAAATATGCTCTATCTTCACAGTCTATGATAATGCATGATAATGGATTATAGTAGATGTCTGCAAGTGGAGGAAAACGGACAAACAGGCAGACACTACTGGAACTTACTTGTCCAATAAGAAATGCAAATGTTCGATTTCTGCTGTGTAATGTTTTGCTACAGTATGCACTACTGAATACGACCCAGAAAACCAGTGCCACATCGAACTGAACAAAACCAATACAGTAATCCACATGCCATCAGTATCAGACCTTTTTTTATGTACTCAAAGATCCATTATTAGCATGTTTTAATTACTCCTATAAAAATTGTAGATGTTCAGGTACTCAATAAAAAGGTCTGATTTCATTACTTCTGAATCAATGTTGTGATGTGAAAATCCTGGCGAATACTGGTTTTTCAGACATTGTTCATCCTGACCAGACAGGTTTTTTACATGGACGATATATTGGAGATAATATACGACAATTACTTGAAATAATTGATCATTTTGAAACATAAAAAATAACAAGCCTGGTCTTCAAAGCAGAATTCGAAAAGGCGTTTGATAAAGTACGACTAGAATTTATATATCAATTCCTGGACTACTTTAATTTCGATGAATCTCTTATACAATGGGTTAAAGTTATGTACAGCGACCACAGGTGTAAAATAGTAAATAATTGGTTCTTTCTCAGAAAGTATTGAGCTTTTAAGAGGAGTAAAACAAGGCTGTCTGTTGTCTCCGTATTTATTTATTATGGCCCTCGAAATGCTAGCTATTAAAATGAGATCCAACAAGAACATAAAGGGGTTAGAAATTTGTGTAAATTTGACTCAAGTTTTTCCTAAAGTCCACAATCTGGATACCTGCACAGTCTGAAAGAAGATCCTGTTCACTATTTTAGCCTCCCTGGACTAAAACCTAATTATGACAAGTGTATCATAATAAGCATTAGATCGTTCAAAGACACAATGTTTACAATACCTTGTAGGTTACCAATAAAATGGGCAGATGGTGAAGTAGACATATTTAGTATTCATAACTTAACACAACCAATTTCAAAAGAAAGTTTGCAAAAATGTATACGATTCTGCAACCATGGAGATGTAACACTTGTCTATTTATGGAAAAATTACATTGATTAACTCTTTGGTCCTATCATATTTTAATAACTTACTAATGGCACTGCCTACTCCAGACGTTTACCCTAGACATTTTTTAAATCATATGAGCAATTTTTTTTCTCACTTTATTTGGAATGCTAAGCCAGAAAAATTTAAATGTGCCTATTTATATAATGAATATTAGTTTGAAGGGATAAAATTATTAAAGCATTAATCCTCTCACTAAATGCTTCACTCATACATAAGTTTTACTTAAAATCAAATGTTATTGGTCACGTACACATGGTTAGCAGATGTTAATGTGAGTGTAGAGAAATGCTTTTGCTTCTAGTTCCGACCGTGCAGTAATATCTAACAAGTAATCGAACAATTTCACAACAACTACCTTATACACACAAGTGTAAAGGAATGAATAAGAATATGTACTGTGGCATACAGCAGGTCAGCCACCAGGGGGAGACTCATCGAGGCCTGGTGACAGACAGAGTATACATCACGAGACGATGGCTCCATCTGCTGGACGTGCCAGGTCTTGAAGGGCTCTCCGCCCAGGACTAATTCAGGCTGATTGGGAAGTTGGTGAGTAATCAAGGGCTGATTGCTCACCAGCTGTACAATCCCCATAAAGCTGCCAGAAGGGCAGCACACAGGAGAGGACTGGGGGAAGTAAGGTGACTTCCGTGTAGTTGGAGACGGTGCCCGAGCTAAGACGTTTGTGTGCCAAACAGGATACAGCAAGACCCGGAGCCCAGAAGACGGTATCCCCCTCATGTGGGAGACCTGTCCTTTTCTTTTGATTTATTATTTAATAAACACCCTTGAAACCGAGCTAATCCTACTCTGTCCATGTCTGATCCCTGGTCTGCCACAGTACATATAAATATATGGATGAGCGATGGTCGAGCGGCATAGGCAAGATGCAGTAGATGGTATAGAGTACAGTATATACAAATCAAATCAAATCAAATCAAATTTTATTAGTCACATACACATGGTTAGCAGATGTTAATGCGAGTGTAGCGAAATGCTTGTGCTTCTAGTTCCGACAATGCAGTAATAACCAACAAGTAATCTAACCTAACAATTCCACAACTACTACCTTACACACACACACAAGTGTAAAGGGATAAAGAATATGTACATAAAGATATATGAATGAGTGGTGGTACAGAACGGCATGGCAGATGCAGTAGATGGTATAGAGTACGGTATATACATATGAGATGAGTACTGTAGGGTATGTAAACATAAAGTGGCATAGTTTAAAGTGGCTAGTGGTACATGTATTACATGAAGATGGCAAGATGCAGTAGATGATATAGAGTACAGTATATACATATGAGATGGGTAATGTAGGGGATGTAAACATTATATTAAGTGGCATTGTTTAAAGTGGCTAGTGGTACATTTTTACATAATTTCCATCAATTCCCATTTTTAAAGTGGCTGGAGTTGAGTCAGTATGTTGGCAGCGGCCGCTAAATGTTAGTGGTGGCTGTTTAACAGTCTGATGGCCTTGAGATAGAAGCTGTTTTTCAGTCTCTCGGTCCCTGCTTTGATGCACCTGTACTGACCTCGCCTTCTGGATGATAGCGGGGTGAACAGGCAGTGGCTTGGGTGGTTGTTGTCCTTGATGATCTTTATGGCCTTCCTGTGACATCGGGTGGTGTAGGTGTCCTGGAGGGCAGGTAGTTTGCCCCCGGTGATGCGTTCTGCAGACCTCACTACCCTCTGGAGAGCCTTACGGTTGTGGGCGGAGCAGTTGCCGTACCAGGCGGTGATACAGCCCGACAGGATGCTCTCGATTGTGCATCTGTAGAAGTTTGTGAGTGCTTTTGGTGACAAGCCGAATTTCTTCAGCCTCCTGAGGTTGAAGAGGCGCTGCTGCGCCTTCTTCACAACGCTGTCGGTGTGGGTGGACCAATTCAGTTTGTCCGTGATGTGTACACCGAGGAACTTAAAACTTTCCACCTTCTCCACTACTGACCCGTCGATGTGGATAGGGGGGTGCTCCCTCTGCTGTTTCCTGAAGTCCACAATCATCTCCTTTGTTTTGTTGACGTTGAGTGTGAGGTTATTTTCCTGACACCACACTCCGAGGGCCCTCACCTCCTCCCTGTAGGCCGTCTCGTCGTTGTTGGTAATCAAGCCTACCACTGTAGTGTCATCCGCAAACTTGATGATTGAGTTGGAGGCGTGCATGGCCACGCAGTCGTGGGTGAACAGGGAGTACAGGAGAGGGCTCAGAACGCACCCTTGTGGGGCCCCAGTGTTGAGGATCAGCGGGGTGGAGATGTTGTTACCTACCCTCACCACCTGGGGGCGGCCCGTCAGGAAGTCCAGGACCCAGTTGCACAGGGCGGGGTCGAGACCCAGGGTCTCGAGCTTGATGACGAGTTTGGAGGGTACTATGGTGTTAAATGCTGAGCTGTAATCGATGAACAGCATTCTCACATGGGTATTCCTCTTGTCCAGATGGGTTAGGGCAGTGTGCAGTGTGGTTGCGATTGCGTCGTCTGTGGACCTATTGGGTCGGTAAGCAAATTGGAGTGGGTCTAGGGTGTCCGGTAGGGTGGAGGTGATATGGTCCTTGACTAGTCTCTCAAAGCACTTCATGATGACGGAAGTGAGTGCTACGGGGCGGTAGTCGTTTAGCTCAGTTACCTTAGCTTTCTTGGGAACAGGAACAATGGTGGCCCTCTTGAAGCATGTGGGAACAGCAGACTGGGATAAGGATTGATTGAATATGTCCGTAAACACACCAGCCAGCTGGTCTGCGCATGCTCTGAGGACGCGGCTGGGAATGCCGTCTGGGCCTGCAGCCTTGCGAGGGTTAACACGTTTAAATGTTTTACTCACCTCGGCTGCAGTGAAGGAGAGCCCGCAGGTTTTGGTAGGGGGCCGTGTCAGTGGCACTGTATTGTCCTCAAAGCGGGCAAAAAAGTTGTTTAGCCTGTCTGGGAGCAAGACATCCTGGTCCGCGACGGGGCTGGTTTTCTTTTTGTAATCCGTGATTGACTGTAGACCCTGCCACATACCTCTTGTGTCTGAGCTGTTGAATTGCGACTCGATTTTGTCTCTGTACTGGGACTTAGCCTGTTTGATTGCCTTGCGGAGAGAATAGCTACACTGTTTGTATTCGGTCATGCTTCCGGTCACCTTGCCCTGGTTAAAAGCAGTGGTTCGCGCTTTCAGTTTCACGCGAATGCTGCCGTCAATCCACGGTTTCTGGTTTGGGAATGTTTTAATCGTTGCTGTGGGTACGACATCGTCAATGCACTTCCTAATGAACTCGCTCACCGAATCAGCATATTCGTCAATATTGTTGTTGGACGCGATGCGGAACATATTCCAATCCGCGTGATCGAAGCAGTCTTGAAGCGTGGATTCAGATTGGTCGGACCAGCGTTGAACAGACCTGAGCGCGGGAGCTTGTTGTTTGAGTTTCTGTTTGTAGGCTGGAATCAACAAAATGGAGTCGTGGTCAGCTTTTCCGAAAGGGGGGCGGGGGAGGGCCTTATATGCGTCGTGGAAATTAGTATAACAATGATCTAGGGTTTTTCCAGCCCTGGTAGCACAATCGATATGCTGATAGAATTTAGGGAGTTTTGTTTTTAGATTAGCCTTGTTAAAATCCCCAGCTACGATGAATGCAGCCTCAGGGTGTGTGGTTTCCAGTTTACAAAGAGTCAGATAAAGTTCGTTCAGGGCCATCGATGTGTCTGCTTGGGGGGGAATATATACGGCTGTGATTATGATTGAAGAGAATTCCCTTGGTAGATAATGCGGTCGACATTTGATTGTGAGGAGTTCTAGATCAGGTGAACAGAATGACTTGAGTTCCTGTGTGTTGTTATGATGATCACACCACTTCTCGTTAATCATAAGGCATACCCCCCCGCCCCTCTTCTTACCGGAAAGATGTTTGTTTCTGTCGGCGCGATGCATGAAGAAACCAGCTGGCTGCACCGACTCCGTTAGCGTCCCTTGAGTTAGCCATGTTTCCGTGAAGCAGAGCACGTTGCAATCCCTGATGTCTCTCTGGAATGCTACCCGTGCTCGGATTTCATCAACCTTATTGTCAAGAGACTGGACATTGGCGAGTAGTATGCTAGGGAGTGGAGCGCGATGTGCCCGTCTCCGAAGCCTGACCACGAGACCGCCTCGTTTGCCCCTTTTTCGGCGTCGCACAGGGTCGCCGGCTGGGATCAGATCCATTGTATTGGGTGGAAGGCAAAACACTGGATCCGTTTCGGGAAAGTCATATTCCTGGTAGGAACGATGATGAGTTGACGTTAATCGTATATTCAGTAGTTCCTCCCGACTGTATGTAATGAAACCTAAGATTACCTGGGGTACCGATGTAAGAAATAACACATAAAAAAACAGAATACTGCATATTTTCCAAGGAACGCGAAGCGAGGCGGCCATCTCTTTTCGGCGCCGGAAGACATATGAGATGAGTAATGTAGGGTATGTGAACATTATATAAAGTGGCATTGTTTAAAGTGACTAGTGATACATTTATTGCATCCATTTTTTTATTATTAAAGTGGCTAGAGATTTGAGTCAGTATGTTGGCAGCAGCCACTCAATGTTAGTGATGGTTGTTTAACAGTCTGATGGCCTTGTGATAGAAGCTGTTTTTTAGCTTCTCGGTCCCAGCTTTGATGCACCTGTACTGACCTCGCCTTCTGGATGATAGCGGGGTGAACAGGCAGTGGCTCGGGAGGTTGCTGTCCTTGATGATCTTTTTGGCCTTCCTGTGACATCCGGTGGTGTAGGTGTCCTGGAGGGCAGGTAGTTTGCCCCCGGTGATGTGTTGTGCAGACCTCACTACCCTCTGGAGATCCTTATGGTTGTGGGCAGAGCAGTTGTCGTACCAGTAACTTAAAACTTTCCACCTTCTCCACTACTGTCCCGTCAATGTGGATAGGGGGGTGCTCCCTCTGCTGTTTCCTGAAGTCCACGATCATCTCCTTTGTTTTGTTGATGATGAGTGTGAGGTTATTTTCCTGACACCACACTCTGAGGACCCTCACCTCCTCCCTGTAGGCCATCTCGTCATTGTTGGTAATCAAGCCTACCACTGTAGTGTCGTCCGCAAACTTGATGATTGAGTTGGAGGTGTGCATGGCCGCGCACTCATGGGTGAACAGGGAGTACAGGAGAGGTCTGAGAACGCACCCTTGTGTGGCCCCAGTGTTGAGGATCAGCGGGGTGGAGATGTTGTTTCCTACCCTCACCACCTGGGGGCAGCCCGTCAGAAAGTCCAGAACCCAGTTGCACAGTGCGGGGTCGAGATCCAGGGTCTCGAGCTTAATGACGAGTTTGGAGGGTACTATGGTGTTAAATGCTGAGCTGTAGTCGATGAACAGCATTCTCACATAAGTATTCCTCTTGTCTAGATGGCTTAGGGCAGTGTGCAGTGTGATTGCGATTGCGTCGTCTGTGGACCTATTCGGGCGGTAAGCAAATTGGAGTGGGTCTAGGGTGTCAGGTAGGGTGGAGGTGATATGATCCTTGACTAGTCTCTCAAAGCACTTCATGATGACGGAAGTGAGTGCTACGGGGCGATAGTCATTTAGTTCAGTTACCTTAGCTTTCTTGGGAACAGGAACAATGGTGGCCCTCTTGAAGCATGTGGGAACAGCAGACTGGGACAGGAATTGATTGAATATATCCGTAAACACACCAGCCAGCTGGTCTGCGCATGCTCTGAGGACACGGCTAGAGATGCCATCTGGGCCGGCAGCCTTGCGAGGGTTAACACGTTTAAATGTTTTACTCACGTTGTCCACAGTGAAGGAGAGCCTGCAGGTTTTGGTAGCGGGCCGTGTCAGTGGCACTGTATTGTCCTCAAAGCGAGCAAAGAAGTTGCTAAATTTGTCTGGGAGCAAGACGTCGATATCCATGACGAGGCTGGTTTTCTTTCTGTAATCTGTGATTGACTGTAGACCCTGCCACATACGTCTCATTTCTGAGCCGTCTAATTGCAACTCTACTTTGACTCTATATTGACGCTTAGCTTGTTTGAATGCTGCCATCAATCCACGGTTTCTGATTGGGGAAGGTTTTAATAGTCACAGTAGATTATTAAGAAACGCTCATCCTTTGTCCAAAAATTGCCTTTTTGCCTTTATACAGATTTTACAACTTATCATTTCCGACTAATTGAAAATTCAACTTTGTTTAAAGTATCGCCCTTTCTTTAACAAGCCATAGAAAGCTGGTTCCAATTTAAATTTTATGCTCCAGAAAAGATACAACAAATATTATCGCTGCCTAAGGTGCTTCAACAATGTACTGAGTGAAGGGTCTGAAAACTTATGTAAATACGGTATGTTTTTTTATTTAATACGTTTTCAAACATTTCTAAAAACCTGTTTTCACTTTGTCAGTATGGTGTATTGTGTGTAGATTGATGAGAGAATACATTTTTTTTTAGAATAAGGCTGTAACGTAACAAAATGTGGATAAAGTGAATTACTCTGAATAGTTTCCGAATGCACTGTATGTACATCAGAGGAGGCTGGTGGGAGGAGCCATAGAAGGACGGGCTCATTGTAATGGCTGGAATGGAACCAATGGAACAGAGCCAAACACGTTGTTTCCATGTGTTTGTGTTTGGTACCATTCCATTGATTCCATTCTAGCCACTACAATGAGCCCGTCCTTCTATAGCTCCTCCCACCAGTCTCTGCTAATGTACATGTAGGTAGGAGGTACTCAAGCAGGTACTGATTCCCTAAAAGGCACTCATTTTCTTAACTTACCAGTTTCTAGTAGTTCTAGACATGAAAATGAAGGTCTAGGCCCTGTGCCCGGGCTGCTGAAGATGGACGTTCTTCTCCCTCCTTGAGAAGCTGTTGAGCCCAGAATGTGGCAGAGAGAACAATGATAAGAGGGGTTCAGGAGAGGGGTGCTGTGCTTTTTCTAGTCTTGCGAAGTCACATGGTGTGAAGAGACACTTTTATGACCCATTGTCTTGGAGGCAGAGAAAGTATTTCAGGGTTAGGGAGAAAGCCTAAAGTTGGTTAAGCTCAATTCAGTTCGGCATTGTTTAACATATGACATTCAAACGACACATCGCTACAGCACCGACTTACAGTGTTTATATACTTTTCTGTCGAGCGGAGAGCTTTCGAATAAGCGAGGTGGGCAGGCGACTTAGTAAACTGCCATGAACTGGAAAAATGAACACGGCACATTTGTTACAGATATACCTATAATGGGGAAGTGGTGGTAAAAATCGATAGAGAATCAAGTCTGCAATTTTAGACTGGGATTGTGCTGAGGGACTTTTGCTCCATGCTTTCGGTTCGTGTCCCAAATGGCACCCTATTCCCTACATAGTATACTGCTTTTGACCAGAGCCCTATGAGCCCTGGTCAAAAGTAGTGCACTGCATAGGGAATAGAGTACCATTTGACCCTATAGAGCTATACAACGCTGATGCACGGTCACTGTCACACTGTGGACTAACCAACGCAGCAGCATAGGCTGTGCCTGGTCCAAGTCAACAGAGTATATTTACTCATACATATCAGTACTTGTTTCGGCTCCATCAATGGCCTTTTATCAGAACAATATTTCAGATGAATGAACATTGATAGAACATACAGGTAACTGCCAAAATAATGGAAACACAAGTAAATGAGGGATACAACGTATATTTAATGCAGGTGCTTCGAAACAAGTGTGGTCCCTGAGTTAATTAAGCAATTAAAACTTCTCATCATGCTTAGGGCCATGTATAAAAGTGCCCAGTTATCCATTACTTTGACTACCATGGCAAGAAGAAGAGATTCAAGTGACTTAGAAAGTTGGGTCTTAATAAAGGAGCATGGGGGGTTTAAAGTGTGTGTGTGTGTGTGTGTGTGTGTGTGTGTGTGTGTGTGTGTGTGTGTGTGCGTGTGTCTGTGTCATTCACCAGATCAATTGAACACGTATGGGAGATTCTGGAGCGGCGCCTGAGACAGTGTTTTCCACCACCATCAACAAAACACCAAATGATGGAATTTCTCATTGAGGAATGGTGTCGCATCCCTCCAATAGAGATCCAGACACGTATAGAATCAATGCCAATGCGCATTGACGCCATTCTGGGGGCTTGTGTTGGCCCAATGCCCGACACTTTGTGTTGGTGTTTCCTTTATATTGGCAGTTACCTGTATCTATAGGTCTGATTTCATAATATGTCCCAGACCAGCTTTATTTTCAACCATATTGATTTTCTTAAGACGTGTTGGTAAGCAATGCTCAGCAATACAGTGGAAGTCGGAAGTTTACATACACTTAGGTTGGAGTCATTAAAACCCGTTTTTCAACCACTCCATAAATGTCTTGTTAACAAACTATAGTTTTGGCAAGTCGGTTAGGACATCTACTTTGTGCATGACACAAGTAATTTTTCCAACAATTGTTTACAGACAGATTATTTCACTTATCATTCACCGTATCACAAATTAAAATGATGTCATGGCTTTAGAAGCTTCTGATAGGCTAATTGACATAATTTGAGTCAATCGGAGGTATACCTGTGGATGTATTTCAAGGCCTACCTTCAAACTCAGTGCTTTGCTTGACATCACGGGAAAATCTAAATAAATCAGCCAAGCAATTTCCAAATGCCTGATGGTACCTCATTTATCTGTACAAACAATAGTACGCAAGTATAAACACCATGGGACCACGCAGCCGTCATACCACTCATACCATTTCTAGGTCTCCTAGAAATGAACGTACTTTTGTGCGAAAAGTGCAGTTCTCCCCATCGTTATATTTGGAGGAAAAAGGGGGAGGCCTGCAAGCCGAAGAACACCATCCCAACCGGGGTGGCAGCATCATGTTGTGGGGTGGCAGCATCATCTTGTGGGGTGGCAGCATCATGTTGTGGGGGTGCTTTGCTGCAGGAGGGACTGGTGCACTTCACAAAACAGATGGTATCATGAGAAAATTCAGTCAGGAAGTTAAAGCTTGGTCGCAAATGCGTCTTCCAAATGGACAATGACCCCAAGTCACAAAGTTGTGGCAAAATGGCTTAAGGACAACAAATTCAAGGTATTGAGTGTCCATCACAAAGCCCTGACCTCAATCCCATAGAACATTTGTGGGCAGAACTGAAAAAGCGTGTGTGAGCAAGGAGGCCTACAAACCTGACTCAGTTACACCAGCTCTGTCAGGAAGAATGGGCCAAAATTCACCCAACTTTTTGTGGGAAGCTTATGGAAGGCTACCCGAAACGTTTGACCCAAGGTAAACAATTTAAAGGCAATGCTACCAAATACTAATTGAATGCATGTAAACTTCTGACCCACTGGGAATGTGATGAAAGAAATACAAGCTGAAATAAATCATTGTCTACTATTATTCTGACATTTCACATTCTTCAAATAAAGTGGTGATCCTAACTGACCTGAGACGGGTCATTTTAACTCTGATTAAACGTCAGGAATTGTGAAAGACTGAGTTTAAATGTATTCAGCTAAGGTGTATACTTCCGACTTCAACTGTACATTTACATCATGTAGCAGACTCTCTTATCATGTTTAAATGTAGCAATAATTGTTCAGATACTTTCCTTTATCCGTATATATCTTTACTATATGCAGGAGAAAATATGCTCTAGTATTATTATTGTGGCCTTCGTTTAGAGCTTGGGCTTTGGGCTCCCGAGTGTCGCAGCGGTCTAAGGCATTGCATCTCAGTGCTGGAGGTGTCACTACAGACCCCGGTTCGATTCCAGGCTGTATCACAACCGGCCTTGATTTGGAGTCACTTAGGACAGTGCACAGTTGGCCCAGCGTTGTCCGGGTTAGGGTTTGGCCGTCATTGTAAAGAAGAATTTGTTCTTAACTGGCTTGCCTAGTTAATTACATAAATAAAGCCCTTCCACAAACATGAATGATAGCATATCCTGAACACAGATGGAAAACTCAACATTCAGATCACAGCAAGCAGGCGACAGCGATCTCTCTCTCTCTTGCCCCCTTGCCCTCCCTCTCTTGGACTGATGCACGTTGCCATGACAACCATTCAATCCCATACCCTTCAGAACAATTAGAATTCAACACTGTCGCTACTGCCTGCCGCCACTGACGCTAACCACATAACCCCCATTCTGCAGGCGCGGGTTGGATTGCTTGTGTGTCAAATGCTCTTCCCGAGCATCCTAAAATGTTATTAGGAAGAGAGACAGAAAATAATGCCTTAAACCCCATCTGCGCAAATGTATCTTTATTAGAGAATCTGCTGGGCAAATGTTTGCATTGTGCATGTATCGGATGGGTGTCTTGTGCCAACTGTAGAACGCTGGCCATTAAACGGACTCCGGCTGGCACCCGGCCCATTCTAATCCACCACAATGAGAACATTTCTGTCCTTGCAGTCATGATTTCAGGCATGATTGTAGCTGAATCAATGCTCGTCTGAGCTTTCTTTCTCTCTCTCGCGCTCTCTCTCTCTCTCTCTCGCCTCTTCCGCGAAGAGGACAACGCTCGGATTGATCACTTATTCTAATTACCCTCCCTCTCCCTCCATCTCTGCTCCCCCCAAGTCAATTGCCAGCAGCTGAACAGACTGTTTATAATGAGAAACAAATCTCGAGCTTCTAACGATTAATAATAATTTTGGGGCCACTTGTTATGCATTTGGCAAACTGTGGGCGGCATACAGAAACGTGTTGAACATACGCCCGTCTCGATGTATTGTAGCTAAGTGTTCTGCTCTGCCTGTGTGAAACAAATCAAACATCCCACAGTTGCTGAGAGTTTAACATGAAGCCTCTGCCATGTTTTGGAATGATTCATCTCGTCATCAAATGACAACCAGTTGACTTCACATCCTTCCTTTGTCATTCAGTGAAAGGTGTTATGTCACACTGCTTTCCAACGGTGTGATTCTGGCTCTTTGCCTGGTCTTTGAGGACTACTAACCACACCCGCAAAGGTCAACAAAGCCTTTAGCCAAAGTCAACCGAGTTGTAAGGGAAGCACCATAGGCCTAAAGGCACTGAAACAGTGATTAAGAGGTGGACCGATAGATTGAGCGCTTGATGAGGACGTGCTCCTGGGGGAAAAGGGGGGGGGGGGGCCTCCCCTCGCCACGAAGCAAGGCCTCCCCCGTCTGTTTCCTAAATCTGTTGTTCTCGTGTCTGGTGCAGTGCACATTGTTTTCAATCGAGGTAGCAATTCTAAAGAGATTCAATCAGTCAAAGACAGCGTTGCCTTAGCGCTGCTGGCAGTAGAATGGAAGTATTAAATGATCTGCTTAAGTATTTCTGCTGCAATAAGCCCCAGAGCGAAGTGAGCCATTGCTAAATTCCCCCTCTAACAGTGCCAGCTCAGAGTTGGGGCAGTTAGTCACACCGGCAACGCTGGTTCAGATTAATGCCCATAGAAGCATCCTAATTGCCTAATCAAGCTTTCACAAATGGGATCGCTCTTTGAGGTACAAAACTGTGTTTCACCCCCCCTCCCCGAAAGTAGACCGAGTGATTTCTGAAGTTCTTTCTTCCTACAGGGCGAGCGAGAGCGAGATGTTGGTTTATGTATTGTAATTTCCATTTCTTATTAACACGTCCTTCCTCCAGAAGCTGAGAAGAGGTCTTGATCTATGATCGACAGTCCTTCTGAATAATCTGTTTTTGGGCTTTAGTTAGATCATCAAGATCTGTCGAAACAATTGGCATTCGTTTGTGACAGTGACTTGATTAACGTCCCACCATGTCCATCAGAAGTGACTTCCACTGCTTTAAGCTGAGGTCAGACGTTTGGATTGCACCGTACATGCCGTATAAGCATTAGACATCACGCAAACCTTGTACTGCATCATCACTGTCAGAAGAGAGATTCAAGTTTGGATTCCTTCGTTAACCCTTCACTTGAGGGGTTAACGAATACAACTGAAGGGTAAAAATAGACTGTTCTCCAGACTGCAGCGGGTACATTCGGCTCAGCGGTGCAAAGTATTGTTACGAGAGACACGTCTTTAAACGCTTATCCTCAACCACGACAGCATCTAGCACACTGATGTGATTTGAGCTTAGCTCACTGCACCACAGAACCACAGAGCAGTGGGCCCTTTTCAAAAGTAGCGCACTAAATAGGGAATAGGGCTCATAGTCATGTCTGCCACAGCAGCAGAGCGAAGGTATTTAAAAACTTCAGAGATCCCACCAAGCACCGCACGACACACAGCAAAGTGTCGTCCAGGCGTGAAAGTAAAGGGGCTATCATGGATTACACCGATGATTGTAGTTGGCACTTGGCACTCTCCAGCCATAACTCCTTACCCTCCGTTGCGCACTGACTCATCAATCTTGATCAGAGAAATACATCAAAATGGGCTTTGCCAACTTCAGTGACCGCCAGGCCAGTCTGGTCAGGGTAAACAAAACAAATGGCCACACCTCGGAAAGACTTGCTTTGCTTTCAGAAAATCCCAGAGGGACAGCAATCGAGGCTCACCCCAATGAAGTGATGAGGAGGTAAACGGGGGTATAACGTTTCACACCGTCGGAGGTTTTAAAATGGGCGACTCGGCACAAACTGGACTGCGTCAGCTAAAGCGACGCGATAGGTTCTGTAAATGAAAAATGGGGGGGAGGGGTGTCTGTGAAGACGTCAGACGATTTGATTGTCTCGACTACTTTTCTATAGAGCGATGAGAACGATAAAATGTGAGTGACAAGTGTTGCTGGGAACTAAACTGAAGTTGATTAAAGAAAGATAGACTTTTGCTCCCACAGTTGAATTGCGAAGCGTTTTGACCTTAAGGTCTTCGTCAGGTCTAATAACTAAACTGAAGTTAACAGTTGCACTGTCCCTTAACTCCTTATATGGTCCTATGGCAGCAAAAATAGGACACACTGTATAAGCATTAGTCATCACCCAAGTCTTGTACTGCGTAGTTACTGTCAGAAGAGAGATGAATGTTTGGATTCCTTCACTTGACACCCCCCGAAGGGTAAAAATAGACTGTTCTCCAGACTGCAGCGGGTACATTCGGCTCAGCCGTGCGAAGTTTTGTTACGAGAGACACGTCTTTAAACGCCTATCCTCAACCACGACAGCATCTAGCACACTGATGTGATTTGAGTGCTCTAAGTCACCGAACAAAGAGGTCTATGTTAAATTATTACTATATGCACCCCCCCCCCAGCATGTTCCACAAACCACAGTGCATGACTGAGCGAGGTTTTAAACAAGAACAGGCCAAATTCAAATAGGGTGGGAGACATGCGACACGCGGTATAACCCATCCACACGCATAAAGATACAATTATGCCTGTCACGTTCGCTAGCCCAAAATGCCTTCGTACGCACAGTCACCAGAAAGTAGTCACCACCGAACTGAGACCCCAATCGGACTCAGAATGTAATAAAGAAATCCCCCCCTTTAACTAATCCTCTCGTACAGGCTGTACACATTTCTGAAGGGCGGTTCATGGACATAGCGTTTTTAACAGCTTCTAAATGCGCCATCTCATTTAGAAGTTTCCATTAGTACTTACCAGACAATTAGGTGCCAAAAATGAGTTATATGGCAACAATGGGTACTTTCTGGTAAAACTTTCATAAAATCAACGACTGAAAGGGATAAGTGATTGATGAGTGCAAGGGCCCTCAATTACTGAGTGGGGGAGCAACTCGAAAACAAGAAACCTGATAGTCTGCGGCACTGTGTGGTCTGCGGTACTGTCCGTAAGACGGCAGTCAGCCCCTGTGACCCGGGGCTCTGGCTTTCTACCCAGATCTCCCTATTAGCCTCTCCTCTCAACGAGCTGAGTGTGGCTGGGTTTAGCTGAGCCAGGCCCTCCCTGGGCCCCCGGGGAGCCTGCCGGTGGTGGAGGAAGGAGTGTGTGTGCTGCTCTGTCTGAGCTGAGGCAGACTAATCTTTCAGCAGACTCACTGATTTGTTGTTGTCTACAGCATTGAGGGCACAGCGGAGCGTCTTATTGTAGTCCCTCACTCCCTCTGTCTGTCGATCTCTTCCTCCCCTCTGTCAGTCTGTCTGTCTGTCTGTCTGTCTGTCTGTCTGTCTGTCTGTCTGTCTGTCTGTCTGTCTGTCTGTCTGTCTGTCTGTCTGTCTGTCTGTCTGTCTGTCTGTCTGTCTGTCTATCTCTCCTGTCTGTCTATCTCTCTCTCCTGTCTGTCTGTCTATCTCTCCATCCTGTCTGTCTGTCTGTCTATCTCTCTCTCCTGTCTGTCTATCTCTCTCTCCTGTCTGTCTGTCTCTCCCTCCTCTCTGTCCGTCTGTCTATCTCTCTCTCCTGTCTGTCTGTGTCTGTCTGTCTGTCTGTCTCTCCCTCCTCTCTGTCTGTCTGTCTCTCCCTCCTCTCTGTCTGTCTATCTCTCCCTCCTGTCTGTCTGTCTATCTCTCCCTCCTGTCTGTCTGTCTATCTCTCCCTCCTGTCTGTCTGTCTGTCTGTCTGTCTGTCTGTCTGTCTGTCTGTCTGTCTGTCTGTCTGTCTCTCTCTCCTGTCTGTCTGTCTATCTCTCTCTCCT
This sequence comes from Salvelinus alpinus, assembly GCF_045679555.1. NCBI lineage: Eukaryota > Metazoa > Chordata > Actinopteri > Salmoniformes > Salmonidae > Salvelinus > Salvelinus alpinus. The sequence goes on from NC_092091.1 coordinate 54,085,800, forward strand.
GTCTGTCTGTCTATCTCTCTCTCCTGTCTGTCTGTCTATCTCTCTCTCCTGTCTGTCTGTCTATCTCTCCATCATGTCTGTCTGTCTATCTCTCTCTCCTGTCTGTCTGTCTATCTCTCTCTCCTGTCTCTCTCCTGTCTGTCTGTCTGTCTGTCTGTCTGTCTGTCTGTCTGTCTGTCTGTCTGTCTGTCTGTCTGTCTGTCTGTCTCTCTCTCCTGTCTGTCTGTGTCTGTCTGTCTGTCTGTCTGTCTGTCTGTCTGTCTCTCTCTCTCTCTCTCTCTCTCCTGTCTGTCTGTCTCCCTCCTCTCTGTCTGTCTGTCTCTCCCTCCTCTCTGTCTGTCTGTCTGTCTGTCTGTCTGTCTGTCTCTCCCTCCTCTCTGTCTGTCTATCTGTCCCTCCTCTCTGTCTGTCTCTCTCTCCTCTCTGTCTGTCTGTCTATCTCTCTCTCCTCTCTGTCTGTCTGTCTCTCCCTCCTCTCTCTCTGTCTGTATGTCTCTCCCTCCTCTCTCTATGTCTGTCTGTCTCTCTCTCCTCTCTGTCTGTCTGTCTCTCCTCTGTCTGTCTGTCTGTCTCTCTCTCCTCTGTCTATCTGTCTGTCTATCGCTCTCTCCTGTCTGTCTGTCTCTCTCTCCTGTCTGTCTGTCTATCTCTCTCTCCTGTCTGTCTGTCTATCTCTCTCTCCTGTCTGTCTGTCTATCTCTCTCTCCTGTCTGTCTGTCTATCTCTCCATCATGTCTGTCTGTCTATCTCTCTCTCCTGTCTGTCTGTCTATCTCTCTCTCCTGTCTGTCTGTCTGTCTGTCTGTCTGTCTGTCTGTCTGTCTGTCTGTCTGTCTGTCTGTCTGTCTGTCTGTCTGTCTGTCTGTCTGTTTGTCTGTCTGTCTGTCTATCTCTCTCTCCTGTCTGTCTGTGTCTGTCTGTCTGTCTGTCTGTCTGTCTGTCTGTCTGTCTGTCTCTGTCTGTCTGTCTCTCTCTCTCTCTCTCCTGTCTGTCTGTCTCCCTCCTCTCTGTCTGTCTGTCTCTCCCTCCTCTCTGTCTGTCTGTCTGTCTGTCTGTCTGTCTGTCTGTCTCTCCCTCCTCTCTGTCTGTCTATCTGTCCTTCCTCTCTGTCTGTCTCTCTCTCCTCTCTGTCTGTCTGTCTATCTCTCTCTCCTCTCTGTCTGTCTGTCTCTCCCTCCTCTCTGTCTGTCTGTATGTCTCTCCCTCCTCTCTCTATGTCTGTCTGTCTCTCTCTCCTCTCTGTCTGTCTGTCTCTCCTCTGTCTGTCTGTCTGTCTGTCTCTCTCTCCTCTGTCTATCTGTCTGTCTATCGCTCTCTCCTGTCTGTCTGTCTCTCCCTCCTCTCTGTCTGTCTCTCTCCCCCCTTTATGCCTGTCTGTCTGTCTCTCCCCCCTTTAGGCCTGTCTGTCTCTATCCCCCCTTTATGTCTGTCTGTCTGTCTGTCTCTCCCCCCTTTATGCCTGTCTGTCTGTCTCTCCCCCCTTTATGCATGTCTGTCTGTCTCTCCCACCTTTATGCCTGTCTGTCTGTCTCTCCCCCCTTTATGCCTGTCTGTCTCTCTCCCCTTTCTGCCTGTCTGTGTGTCTCTCCCCCCTTTCTGCCTGTCTGTCTCTCCCTCCTCTCTGCCTGTCTGTCTCTCCCTCCTCTCTGTCTGTCTGTCTCTCCCTCCTCTCTGTCTGTCTATCTCTCTCTCCTCTGTCTGTCTGTCTGTCTGTCTGTCTGTCTGTCTGTCTGTCTGTCTCTCCTCTCTGTCTGTCTGTCTCTCCCCCATTTATGCCCGTCTGTCTCTCCCCCCTTTATGCCTGTCTGTCTGTCCCCCCTTTATGCCTGTCTGTCTGTCCCCCCTTTATGCCTGTCTGTCCCCCCTTTATGCCTGTGTGTCTCTCCCTCCTCTCTGTCTGTCTATCTCTCCCTCCTCTCTGTCTGTCTATCTCTCCCTCCTCTCTGTCTGTCTATCTCTCTCTCCTCTATGTCTGTCTATCTCTCTCTCCTCTCTGTCTGTCTATCTCTCTCTCCTCTCTGTCTGTCTGTCTCTCCCCCATTTATGCCCGTCTGTCTCTCCCCCCTTTATGCCTGTCTGTCTGTCCCCCCTTTATGCCTGTCTGTCTGTCCCCCCTTTATGCCTGTCTGTCCCCCCTTTATGCCTGTGTGTCTCTCCCTCCTCTCTGTCTGTCTATCTCTCTCTCCTCTCTGTCTGTCTATCTCTCTCTCCTCTCTGTCTGTCTATCTCTCTCTCCTCTCTGTCTGTCTATCTCTCTCTCCTCTCTGTCTGTCTATCTCTTCTCTCTGTTTGTCTGTCTGTCTATCTCTCTCTCTCCTCTGTCTATCTCTCCTCTGTCTATCTCTCTCTCTCCTCTGTCTATCTCTCTCTCCTGTCTGTCTGTATGTCTATCTCTCTCTCCTCTCTGTCTATCTCTCTCTCCTCTGTCTGTGTCTATCTCTCTCTCCTCTGTCTGTGTCTATCGCTCTCTCCTGTCTGTCTGTCTATCTTTCTCTCGTCTGTCTGTCTGTCTGTCTGTCTGTCTGTCTGTCTGTCTGTCTGTCTGTCTGTCTGTCTGTCTGTCTGTCTGTCTGTCTGTCTGTCTGTCTGTCTGTCTGTCTGTCTGTCTGTCTGTCTGTCTGTCTGTCTGTCTGTCTGTCTGTCTGTCTGTCTGTCTGTCTGTCTCTCTCTCCTCTATGTCTGTCTGTCTATTTCTCTCTCCTCTGTCTATCTCTCTTTCCTCTCTGTCTGTCTATCAATTCAATTCAATTCAAGGGGCTTTATTGGCATGGGAAACATGTGTTAACATTGCCAAAGCAAGTGAGGTAGGTAATATACAAAAGTCAAATAAACAATAAAAATGAACAGTAAACATTACACATACATAAGTTTCAAAACAATAAAGACATTACAAATGTCATATTATATATATGCAGTGTTGTAACAATGTACAAATGGTTAAAGCACACAAGTTAAAATAAATAAACATAAATATGGGTTGTATTTACAGTGGTGTTTGTTCTTCACTGGTTGCCCTTTTCTTGTGGCAACAGGTCACAAATCTTGCTGCTGTGATGGCACACTGTGGAATTTCACCCAGTAGATATGGGAGTTTATCAAAATTGGATTTGTTTTCGAATTCTTTGTGGATCTGTGTAATCTGAGGGAAATATGTCTCTCTAATATGGTCATACATTGGGCAGGAGGTTAGGAAGTGCAGCTCAGTTTCCACCTCATTTTGTGGGCAGTGTGCACATAGCCTGTCTTCTCTTGAGAGCCATGTCTGCCTACGGCGGCCTTTCTCAATAGCAAGGCTATGCTCATTGAGTCTGTACATAGTCAAAGCTTTCCTTAAGTTTGGGTCAGTCACAGTGGTCAGGTATTCTGCCACTGTGTACTCTCTGTTTAGGGCCAAATAGCATTCTAGTTTGCTCTGTTTTTTTGTTAATTCTTTCCAATGTGTCAAGTAATTATCTTTTTGTTTTCTCATGATTTGGTTGGGTCTAATTGTGCTGTTGTCCTGGGGCTCTGTGGGGTGTGTTTGTGTTTGTGAACAGAGCCCTAGGACCAGCTTGCTTAGGGGACTCTTCTCCAGGTTCATCTCTCTGTAGGTGATGGCTTTGTTATGGAAGGTTTGGGAATCGCTTCCTTTTAGGTGGTTGTAGAATTTAACGGCTCTTTTCTGGATTTTGATAATTAGTGGGTATCGGCCTAATTCTGCTCTGCATGCATTATTTGGTGTTCTACGTTGTACACGGGGGATATTTTTGCAGAATTCTGCATGCAGAGTCTCAATTTGGTGTTTGTCCCATTTTGTGAAATCTTGGTTGGTGAGCGGACCCCAGACCTCACAACCATAAAGGGCAATGGGCTCTATGACTGATTCAAGTATTTTTAGCCAGATCCTAATTGGTATGTTGAAATTTATGTTCCTTTTGATGGCATAGAAGGCCCTTCTTGCCTTGTCTCTCAGATCGTTCACAGCTTTGTGGAAGTTACCTGTGGTGCTGATGTTTAGGCCGAGGTATGTATAGTTTTTTGTGTGCTCTAGGGCAACGGTGTCTAGATGGAATTTGTGGTCCTGGTGACTGGACCTTTTTTGGAACACCATTATTTTGGTCTTACTGAGATTTACTGTCAGGGCCCAGGTCTGACAGAATCTGTGCAGAAGATCTAGGTGCTGCTGTAGGCCCTCCTTGGTTGGTGACAGAAGCACCAGATCATCAGCAAACAGTAGACATTTGACTTCGGATTCTAGTAGGGTGAGACCGGGTGCTGCAGACTGTTCTAGTGCCCGCGCCAATTCGTTGATATATATGTTGAAGAGGGTGGGGCTTAAGCTGCATCCCTGTCTCACCCCACGACCCTGTGTGAAGAAATGTGTGTGTTTTTTGCCAATTTTAACCGCACACTTGTTGTTTGTGTACATGGATTTTATAATGTCGTATGTTTTACCCCCAACACCACTTTCCATCAATTTGTATAGCAGACCCTCATGCCAAATTGAGTCGAAGGCTTTTTTGAAATCAACAAAGCATGAGAAGACTTTGCCTTTGTTTTGGTTTGTTTGGTTGTCAATTAGGGTGTGTAGGGTGAATACATGGTCTGTTGTACGGTAATTTGGTAAAAAGCCAATTTGACATTTGCTCAGTACATTGTTTTCATTGAGGAAATGTACGAGTCTGCTGTTAATGATAATGCAGAGTATTTTCCCAAGGTTACTGTTGACGCATATTCCACGGTAGTTATTGGGGTCAAATTTGTCTCCACTTTTGTGGATTGGGGTGATCAGTCCTTGGTTCCAAATATTGGGGAAGATGCCAGAGCTAAGGACGATGTTAAAGAGTTTTAGTATAGCCAATTGGAATTTGTTGTCTGTATATTTGATCATTTCATTAAGGATACCATCAACACCACAGGCCTTTTTGGGTTTGAGGGTTTTTATTTTGTCCTGTAACTCATTCAAGGTAATTGGAGAATCCAATGGGTTCTGGTAGTCTTTAATAGTTGATTCTAGGATTTGTATTTGATCATGTATATGTTTTTGTTCTTTATTCTTTGTTATAGAGCCAAAAAGATTGGAGAAGTGGTTTACCCATACATCTCCATTTTGGATAGATAATTCTTCGTGTTGTTGTTTGTTTAGTGTTTTCCAATTTTCCCAGAATTGGTTAGAGTCTATGGAGTCTTCAATTACATTGAGCTGATTTCTGACGTGCTGTTCCTTCTTTTTCCGTAGTGTATTTCTGTATTGTTTTAGTGATTCGCCATAGTGAAGGCGTAGACTCAGGTTTTCCGGGTCTCTATGTTTTTGGTTGGACAGGTTCCTCAATTTATTTCTTAGATTTTTGCATTCTTTATCAAACCATTTGTCATTGTTGTTCATTTTCTTCGGTTTTCTATTTGAGATTTTTAGATTTGATAGGGAAGCTGAGAGGTCAAATATACTGTTAAGATTTTCTACTGCCAAGTTTACACCTTCACTATTGCAGTGGAACATTTTACCCAGGAAGTTGTCTAAAAGGGATTGAATTTGCTGTTGCCTAATTGTTTTTTGGTAGGTTTCCAAACTGCATTCCTTCCATCTATAGCATTTCTTAATGTTACTCAGTTCCTTTGGCTTTGATGCCTCATGATTGAGTATTGCTCTGTTCAAGTAGACTGTGATTTTGCTGTGGTCTGATAGGGGTGTCAGTGGGCTGACTGTGAACGCTCTGAGAGACTCTGGGTTGAGGTCAGTGATAAAGTAGTCTACAGTGCTACTGCCAAGAGATGAGCTATAGGTGAACCTACCATAGGAGTCCCCTCGAAGCCTACCATTGACTATGTACATACCCAGCGTGCGACAGAGCTGCAGGAGTTGTGACCCGTTTTTGTTGGTTATGTTGTCATAGTTGTGCCTAGGGGGGCATATGGGGGAGGGAATGCTGTCACCTGCAGGCAGGTGTTTGTCCCCCTGTGTGCTGAGGGTGTCAGGTTCTTGTCCAGTTCTGGCATTTAGGTCGCCACAGACTAATACATGTCCCTGGGCCTGGAAATGATTGATTTCCCCCTCCAGGATGGAGAAGCTGTCTTTATTAAAGTATGGGGATTCTAGTGGGGGGATATAGGTAGCACACAGGAGGACATTTTTCTCTGTTAAGATAATTTCCTTTTGAATTTCTAGCCAAATGTAAAATGTTCCTGTTTTGATTAATTTAATGGAGTGAGTTAGGTCTGCTCTATACCAAATTAGCATTCCCCCTGAGTCCCTTCCCTGTTTCACACCTGGTAGTTTGGTGGATGGGACTACCAGCTCTCTGTAACCTAGAGGGCAACCAGTGGGTCCGTCTCCGCTATACCATGTTTCTTGCAGGATGACAATGTCTGCATTACCGATTTCTTTGGTGAAGTCCGTGTTCCTGCTCTTTAGGCCAAAGGCAGATGACCTCAGGCCTTGGATATTCCAGGATGATATAGTGAAGGCTTTTTGTTCCATAAAGTGTCCAATGTTGTTGGCCGTGTGGTTTGGCCTCAGGCCAGTAAGTGTGAGCAGAGCCTGCTGAGCATCTGGTACATGCCGTTGGCTTGGGCGAGTGTAAGAGTGGGGGTTGGGCCTGTTTGCCCGCTCACTACCTGGGCGTATGTGTGACTTCCATGTTGATGCTCTCTTTGCGGGGGTGGGGTGCATGGGGTGGGCAGGAGTGGCATAGGTCTGATCTGAGGGGGCCTAAATGGGGTGTGGGCATGGTTGATGTGGGGGGGTGTTGATTGGTTGGGGTGGGGGTGTGGATGTGTCTGGGGGTGCTGTGGTCTGGATGTAAGTCCTCTTGGCGTGGGTCCTCTATGTGTAGGTCCACGGGGGGGTCCTGCAGGTCTTGGAGGGTGTCTCGCTGGTCTGGGTGGGGTGTCTATTGATCTGTTGCTCCTGTGTGAAGTGTTGGGGCTGCGTTTGAGAGCGATGTCCTTTAGAGTCCGGACAAAGGTGGGCACTGCTGCCTTATAGAGGTGGACCTGGTCATAGAGGCTGTTCAAGTCCAGGGTGGAGTGGTGGGCCAGGAAAACATTTGGTTTTGAGGCACAGTCACGGGAAATGCTTGCGTTTACCCGCTGTATTGTAGCAGGGTGGAAGTCTTTTCGTGGTAGCAGGGTGGAGATAACCACTTGTGCATTGGGGAAAGTAGAAGAAGCTTTTTCAATCACTCCCTTCAGTGCTGTGGCCACCCTTTCCTGCTTTGCTCTCAGGTCGTTTGTGCCTGTGTGTATTATTATGTGGCTAGGTGAGCCTAGTTTGTCCTCAGACAGAAGGTCTAGGGCGCGCTGGGTGTTTGGACACCAGAGTTTAGACACACTGTGTTTGGGAAAAAGTTTTTTTTCTTCTATATATTTCCCATTTGAGTCCATAAGGAGAACAATCTGTGTCTTGTGTTTGTTCTCAGTGGGTGTGGGGGGGTTGTCAGGAGGGCTATCAGGGTGGCTGACAGGGGGGGTGCTCAGGGGGGGTGAGAGCTGCTGGGCTTGGGTTTTTTCTTTTGTCTGTTCTGCTGTGATGTTGACTCTATGGTCAGGGTCTGGTGTGGACTGTTCTGCTGTGGTGTCGAGACTTTTGTCCGGTGCTGAGGTGGGCTGTTCTGCTGGCGTCTCTGTGGGGATGGCCACCTCCCTAGTGGGTTGTTCTCTGTCACATGCCATCCCCCTCAACCTCTCCTCCAGCAGTCTGATCCTCTCCTCCATCCCCCTCTCCCTCTCCTCCAGCAGTCTGATCCTCTCCTCTAGTGCTTTGTTCTGCTCCTGCTTCTGCTCTTTCTCCTGTTGAAGTTGTCTCACCACTGTCCAGAGTGCAGATATGTCTCTCTCCACCTCCAGCTCTCCTGGTCTGGTTAAGGGGTTGTTGTGCTGGACTGTTGTCTGGGTCTGTGCTGACTGGAGTGTAATCACCTGCTGTTCCAGCTCCACCTGCCTTACCTCCAGCTGGGTGAATTTATCCTTCATTTCAATGAGGGAGAAGTGCTCTGTACTGGGAGGTTGACTGTCTGCTGAGGGTTGCTCGTCTGTGGGGTTATATGATGAAGAGGTCTGGTCTGACCCGCTTGGGGTGGGGGTATCTTTATCAAGGGAGAGCTTCTCCTGCTGGGCTAATTCTTTGATTAGGTGAAAGTCCAGCTGAAACTGTTTGGGGTTGCCCTGTACCAATACTGTTCCAGACTTATATAGATTTATGTTAGCTGACTCAGAGTCCTCGTTGTCAAGTATCCTGAGTTTCCACCCCTCGTTAACCCCCCCTCTCTTAACAGAGGGGTAGTGTGCTAATATAGCACTGTGCCATGCCAGGGGATGGTTTGTGTGGAAGATAAGGTTGCTGATGTTCCCATTTTTGTAATAGTCAGCAAAAAGTGTCTCTTGATTTTCCATAAGGAGCTTCATTTTGTGCTCTTTTCTTGCCTTATCATTCTTTACACTCACAGGGTACTGTATTTTAATTACCTCTGAACAGCAGGAGGGAGCTTCTAAGGCCTCTCCATTTGGTTGGGGTAGACTATTCGACTCTCCTGCCATTGTTGGGCTAATGGTCTTTGACACCTCTCACTTGACACGTCAGTGCTAGTTGAAGCTGTATCAAGTCAGTTACAGTTGAATACAGTTGAAGCTGTATCTCTCTCAGTTCCACAAAAAATCCAAGTTTAACTAACTCTAAATCTATCTTTTTTAAAGAAAATGCTGAAAAATGCAGGAGCTCATCTGATCATCTGATCATGACCTCTCTCTATCTCTCTCTCCTCTCTGTCTGTCTATCTCTCTCTCCTCTCTGTCTATCTCTCTCTCTCTCTTCTGTCTATCTCTCTCTCTCCTCTATGTCTATCTCTCTCTCTCTCGCCCCTGTCTGTCTGTCTCTCGCCCGTCTCTCGCCCCTGTCTGTCTGTCTCTTGCCCCTGTCTGTCTGTCTCTCGCCCCTGTCTGTCTGTCTTTTGCCCCTGTCTGTCTGTCTGTCTGTCTCTCGCCCCTGTCTGTCCCCCCGTCCGGCCGTCTGTCTGTCTGTCTGTCTGTCCCCCCTTTCTGTCTGTCTGTCTGTCCCCCCTTTCTGTCTGTTCGTCTCCCCCCTGTCCCTGCCTCACTCAATTGAAGGAGCTTTATTGGCATGGGAAACACATGTTTACATTAACAAAGCAAGTGAAATGGATAAACAAAAGAAATAAGCAAAAAGTGAACAGTGAATATTACCCCCCCCCCCCCCCACGGCAGGTCTGTACAACTGTAGATCACACGCTGGACTAAGGGGACACATGAGATTCCAAAAACAATAGCCTTCCAGGCACAATGTATTGCATCATCATTATTGTATTATCTCCCTGGTTATCTAGGAATGGGACGCCCCTTAAAATATGAAGTATCGATCACAAACGCAAAACGCACTGCTCCATTAACGGCCGTGTGGATATTCAATTGCGATCGATACTGAGGCAGGCAAAAGCAAAGTTTTTAATGAATAGCAACTTCATCAAGAGACTTCAGTTGTCGAGTTGTTAGTATAATCTCATTCCCTTGGGAGGAGAAGTGGATGAATATTCATCAACATTAGTCAAAACCTGCACGTATGTATTAGTGGCCCCGTTAATTCCGCAAACAGTCTCAACAGAGCTGTGAGAAATCCGCGCCAAATTGGGTATTAATTGACCGTACATGCGGGGAAAAATGTCACAACCGTCTCCCTTTCCATGTCCTGATAGTCACTCTTTATGGGCGCACGTGATAGCAATTTGTCTTATCGGCGGCACGCTGGTACAGCACGCGCCATTAACAAAGACCAGATTAGTTTCAATACCAGGGATGAGGATCATTTTTCAGTTGTAACAATTAGTTCACGTCGTCTCGCGGAATGTCGTGAGTTGTGGAGGACAATGCAGCTACGTGATGATGGATCTTACTGGCCTCCTGACTCATGGTAGGGAAAGAAGGGTCTGGGGACTGTATTGTAGTACCCGCCTGGGTTATTTGCTGGTAATGCAATCCCCAATAACGTTCTTAAGTCCTTTGTCTCGATTTCTCTGCGATCCGGGAGACGGTAAATAATGGTTGAACCACTTGACGTACTTGTTGAGTAAGTCGGAAAATGTTAATTGAACTCTTCCGTAATTGGTCTGATTTCTCGAAACTGCGTGAAAAGGTCACATTTCAAAGTTGACACTAATAAATCAAAAGGGTTCTATACATCTTCTTTGGTAATCCAATGGGATTTGCTCATAAAATAAAAACATGTTTGGAAGAGATTCGTTTTTTGCCCTCTCATTGCTTGCTCGGCATTTGATGGTTGCATTACAACTTTGCTTTGCCGCAGAAAGCCTTCTCTAATCCACGTGCATACAAAATGACAATTATAGCATCATAAACATAACATTTTGCTCATCACACAGGCCTCAAGGTTATTACAGTGGAATATACCCTGTATTATTTGCCATTTGCAATATGCCTCTTTTCCAGTACCCCGATTGTCCTTGATTTATAGCAGTCATTTGCAATTGTATGGACAAGCATACCTGCTCACATTGGGCGTATTTGATTTCTTTGGAACACTTATTTTGATTTACAATGAATGTCGACAGCACTCTCAGAGAGCGTGTATTTCAACCAGATTTCTTTAGTAGAATTTAAAGTGCCCATTGTAGATGGTTTTCTTGGAACTAAATCACGAGCTCCCATTTTGAAGAGCTGTGAACAAAAAGCTAAATTGTTTTCCCTTTGCTAAGATATTTTGGCAAATGTAGAAATGGCCAAGATTGGCAACTGCCTTCAAATTCCCACATTACTCTTGATAAGACAATTGTAAGTTCTGAATAGAGCTGGGAGAATATTTAAAAGCCATGGTTCATGGAAAACATGATTTAATAAAATATTAGCTATTTGAAGAGTGACTTGTGCGGTATGAAAGTCCCATTCTCAGTTCCAATCATTCCAACAGCAATTTTCGTCATGAATCTTGTTCTGGAGGCAGCTCTGCAGAGCACTAGCTGGCACAGCCGCAAAGTAATAAATTCAGATTTTTAACCTAACGCTAACCTTCACCACACCGCTGACCCTAATGCATAACTCAAACCTTAAGTTAATGTCTTGTTTTCATTCATTTTTACAATTTTAATATTTTGACTTTGAAGCTGTCCTATCTAAGGGGAAATCGCTCAGTTCTGCCTCCAGGACAAGACTCATGACAATAAAAGTCAACCTGCATCATTCCGGAGCCCGTTATCACAAAGCATCGGAGTAGGAGCTGGGAACTGAGAACCTAGAGACAAGGTGAGACAAGGTGAAATGTCTCTGTCTCTAGGCCTCACCATCACAGTTTCAAACCTAGATGCTACCATTAGACATACACTGAGTGTACAAAACATTAGGAACACCTGCTCTTTCCTTGACATAGACTGACCAGGTGAATCCAGGTGAAAAGTATTATCCCTTATTTGTCACTTGCTAAATGAAGGGGAGGAGACGGGTTAAAGCGGCAATCAGCAGTAGAAACATTAACAAAACAGGATCCCCACCCAAAGGAACTTGACACAACTGTGGGGCGCATTGGAGTCAACATGGGCCAGCAATCCCTGTGGAACTCAATATTAGGATCCTTCAGGTGTTCTTAATGTTTTGTACATTGTACGTTTTACAGTGTTGTTAAAATAATACAATCAATAGCCTCGACTTTTGATATGTGCCACACGATTTTCAATATTGTTTGGCCATTTCATTTTTCGAAAACGTTTTGTAAGCCCCGTTAGACAGTAGTGGCTTTACGCTTAGGAAAAGATGGTTAACTAGATCGGGTATTGTTTTTGTGTCAAGAATTATGCAATACCTCTATGCCAGTTTGATTTCCTAAACAAGCCCCTGTCGACAATTGACTTCTGGTTCCCAAGTAACTCTCCCTAATGCAATTAAACGATCCCAGATTGAACACTGTAATTTGTTTTATGAGCCCCGCACCATTCAATAGTTTAGGGTAGATGGTGGGTTATAATATAGGCGATTGATTAAGTGCTCTGACCCATTATGTACCGCAAGCCGTAAAAAATAAACAAGTCTCCTAGGGTGCCATTTTAACAGGCATGCATAAATAGAGGTCACCCATACAATCTCGGGAATTGACAGGTTTATTAAAACGACAACGTAACGAGCTGCGTGGACTCGTCCGTATTAAATTCAGAGGGTCAGGCCTAATAAGCATTCTCACAGCAGCTGCTGTGGCCTCAATCTCTCTGTCCCCCCCCCTCCCTTTCTCTCTCCGTCTCTCTCTGTATCTCTCTCTCTCTCTGGATCTCCCTCCTCTGTTTCTCTATCTCTATCTCTATCTCTCTCTCTCTCTCTCTCTCTCTCTCTCTCTCTCTCTCTCTCTCTCTCTCTCTCTCTCTCTCTCTCTCTCTCTCTCTCTCTCTCTCTCTCTCTCTCTCTCTCTCTCTCTCTCTCTCTCTCTCTCTCTCTCTCTCTCTCTCTCTCTCTCTCTCTCTCTCTCTCTCTCTCTCTCTCTCTCTCTCTCTCTCTCTCTCTCTCTCTCTCTCTCTCTCTCTCTCTCTCTCTCTCTCTCTCTCTCTCTCTCTCTCTCTCTCTCTGGATCTCTCTTTCTCTCTCTCTCTCTGTCTCTCTCTCTGTCACA